>NC_090730.1:142513585-142631085 GCF_036898095.1 Palaemon carinicauda
CAGAGTAATGAGGAACTCAAACTTCCTCATTCCTGTTTTCCTGAGGCTAATCTAACTAGTTTAGCTTTTCAAGCTCATGAAAGTAAATCTCTCTTGATGGGCCCTGGTGCTTATGGAGGTGTAGACCCAAATGGTATTTTTCCTTTGTTTTTTATGAAGGCTATAGGTTTCTTAGTTCCAAAATTATTTATTTCGTGCAAGTTAGCAAGAAGTGGAGCTTTTAGCACTTGTTGGAGAATAAGTAATATTACACGACTATGTAAATGTATTAGTGGTGGCTCAAGTCCATTTGATTACCGCCCAATTTCCATAACTTCCATAGATAAATTTTTGAATTTCTTTAGGCAAAACGTCTGCTCCTTACCTTGCTGTACAGAAATCCCTGTTCTGCCTTTGGCAGTGTTAATCATGAAGCCCTTGTTTTCAAACTCAAACAGTTGCCAGTGGGTGGGTAGTTTCTTACCATCATTATTGAATTCTTAAGTGTTAGATAGCAGAGTAGTTGAATGTAGGAATGTGATATCTGGTGTTCCTCAGTGTAGTGTTCTTGACCCATTACTTTTCATACTACATACACATGATATGTGGTTTGGACTAGAAAATAAGCTTGTTGCATATGCAGATGATGCTACTCTATTTGCATCAATTGCATCTCCTAAATGTAGATCTGGGGTTGATGAATCCCTTAAAAGATATCTAGCTAAAATTAGTGTATGGTGCAAATTATGGGGTATGAAGTTGAATCCTAACAAAACTACAAAAGTCTGATTGTAGGTAGGTCAAGGACAGTGGCTCCTCAACATCCGGATCCCAGCATTGATAATGTTCCTTTAACTCTGTATGACTCTTATGAAATTTTAGGTATGATTCACGACAGCAAATTTACTTTTGAGAAACACGTTAGGTCTGTCTTCTAAACTTGCCCCAAACTTGCCCCAAAAATTGGCTTATTACTTTAGTCTTAAGATTTTTGGTGATCAATCTATTTTGAAGAAATGTTTAAAGTCTTTCATTCTACCTTGTTTTGAGGTTGGTCTCCTGTCTGGTCTTCAGCTGCCGATTCTCAAATTAACCCTTTTACCCCCAGGCTATTTGGAAATTTCCAACCCTTAAACCCCTGGGGGTTATTTTTTTCCCAGCACATTTTGCAGTATATTTCTTTTAAATTGCTCTAACAGGCTTAATTTTTGCCATAGAGAGGTCAGGTTGGTCTCATTCTCTTGGAAAATACCTGAATTTTCTCAAAAAATTATCAAAAATATGAAAAAAAAAAATTTATAGCATTTTTTTGCAAGGACGTATCGGTACGTCCATGGGGGTAAAGGGATGGCTTTTGTGAAACGTACCAGTACGTCCTTTGGGGGTAAAAGGGTTAATTTGTTGGACAGGAACTTATGGTCTATTAAATTTCTTATTCCTGATCTAGATATCAATCTCCGGCACAGTCGTTCAGTCAGTTCATTATGAATGCTGCATAAGATTTTATTTATTATTCTGACCACCCTTTACATTCAGATCTTCCCGGACAGTTCCATCCTGTTAGTAATACTAGGCATGCAGTTAATTCTGATAGTCAGGACCTCTCCATCATGAGGTTTAATACTACACAATATTCTAGAAGTTTTATTCCAGCTGTGACCAAGTTGTGGAATGATCTTCCTAATCGGGTAGTTCAATCAGTGGAACTTCAAAAGTTTAAACTCGCAGCAAATGTTTTTAGGTTTAACAGGATGACATAAGTGTTTTTATAGTTTATATATGAAATATATTTTAATGTTATTGTTTTTAAAATATTTTATTCTAATTGTTCATTACTTCTTATATCGTTTATGTATTTGCTTTCCTCACTGGGCTATTTTTCCCTGTTGGAGCCCTTGGGCTTATAGCATTTTGCTTTTCCAACTAGGGTTGTAACTTGGCTAGTAATAATAATAATAATCCATATAACTGTCATTTTTTAAAACAATTAAGTCATTTCTCCTCTCTTCATTCCAGCATACTACCGTTATAAAAAAAAGTCTCCCAGAGAGCTGTATCTACTTTGAAATTTGGTTTAATATCATCAATTTCGTCGATTACACTCATAATCTCACTGTATAGCTGTTGTTACTCATCTGTAAGTATAAAAATGTCCCTGAAATACTAACGTATTTGGCTTGCGTAATATAAATTACTTTCATGGCACTTACATGTACCATATATTTTCATTTTGGTTATACTGTGTAAATATTTGACCATTGCCATTGCTGCAAATGAATCTTCTTATTTCCAACCATTATCCCTACATTAAGGGATTGGTTGCTTGATGTGCCCTCTCCTATGCTTTCTATCAAAGGCATCCTCTTTCACTAAACATCTTCTGTCCATATCATCATTCACCTTACCTTACCATCTAATTCTCTGCCTCTCTCTCGATGTTCTCCCCCAAACGGGTTCCTCCCAAACTCTCGTCACTCCCTTCCCACCATCCATTCTTAACATACATGTGCCCACGCCATCTCAGTCGTGGTACTCTTATCACCTCTGTAAAATTTACTACGCCTGCCATGCTTCTTATTTCATCATTTTCCAACCCACTTCTCCGGGACTTCTCTTCCTCAAGTACCAAAACATCACTTCTCTTGGTAATCTATCACAAGCCTTCTCTAGATCTGTAAAACACATAAGAGCTCCAGATTTCCATCTAGCCTCTTTTCCTGTAGCTTCCTTACTATTAAGATGGCATCCACTGTCCCTCTCCCCCTATAAATCCATAATGCTGTTTCTCATTCTTTACAATCTCTCTTAATCTGTCATCTAGTACCCGATAAAAAAAAACTTCAAACCATGCTCAGGTAGTTTAATTCCTCTGTAGTTACCACATTTTATGACATTACATTTCTTTTTTAATATATATACCACATAATGTTCTTAATAAATACAGCATCCATTCTTTCCCCTCTGTAGCTAGTATCTTGGCCATTTCAATCTGAAACTCTGGACATGTTGTTTTACGATTTTTATTTTACTCTGTGCCCGCTTCACTTCTGTATTCCATGTCTCCAACACTAGTTCCTCCACACTTTTTGTTTCTCCCAGCCCCTACCCCCCTCCCTCTCTCTCTCTCTTTTCAGTATTCAATAGTTCAAAACATTCTCTCCATCTCCTCCTAATGTCATACCTATGTAATATATTTCCATCTGTATCATTGATAACTCCCAGTTGTGCCAAATCCTGTCTTTTCCTTTTCCTCATGATTGAGATCTTATAGATATCATTTTCTCCTTCTTTTGTTCCTAGCCTTTCATTGAATTGCCCTACTTCTCTTCCAATAGCTAACCTACTTTCTTCCAAGAATATTTTTCCTCTTCTCTGTACCATTCCTCTGCACCCTGTGCATGTCTTACTTTCCTGTCCTTAAATGCCTTTGATTTTCTTATAGCAGAACAGACTCTTGCAGCTCTCTGTCCCACCACCACTTTTCTCCTTTCGACACACTATATCTTCTTGTTCTTCATACTAGATCCACTGCTTCCCCTACACATATTTCTTCATACCAACCTAGATATTTTCTACTGTTCCCCCCTCTCCAATCTGTAAGTTCAAGCTTTCCTGTCATCTCTCTTGCAATCCTAAATTGCTCACCCTTTTCCTCCTTTGAGGTCCTAACCTTAATTCTAGATAACCTCTTTCTCTCCTTGGGGCTTCTACCTTACACTTCAAAATTCATCACTACCAGCCTGTTGTTTAACACAAGGTTCTTCCCAAATCACTTTACAGTTAATCACGTTTTTATCAACTCTTTTAACCAGGTGTAATCTTTTGGTTTTCCACTCCAACACTTAAGGTTATCAGGTGCTTATCCAACTTCTTAAACCTCGTGTTCATCATATATGCCAATTCTGCTTCGTATTTTGAAATACATCACTACCAGGCCGTTGTTTAACACATGGTTCCCTCAAAATCTTTTTACAGTTCATCACATTGTTTTTATCAACTCCTCTAATCAGGATGTAATCTATTTAACTTCCCACTCCTCCATTTACATAGGTTATCAGGTGCTTATCCAACTTAAGAAACCAGGTGTTCATAAGTGCCAATTCAAAACTCTGAGCCATCACTAATATATGCTAATAATATTCTTCTTCTTCATTTCTAATTTCAAATCCATTCCTTCTCTTCCCCACTCTGTCGTTCATGTATGCTCCTATGATTGGCTTCTCATCTGTCACTGTTCTAACAGCTGCCTCTATTTTTTTCTTGTTCTTGGCAACCCATTTGTGAGGCATATACTGAAATTATATCCACTATCAGATACCCTATTATGATTGGAATCTTTGAAAGCCAATAATTTATTCTCTTTACTTCTACCACTTTTTCCTTATACTGTAACTGCAACTCCATTCCTTCCCTCTCATGACCTGGTTTAATAGAGCTTGTACCCATTTCCTATATCTCTAGTTCTATTTCCTTTCCATCTTGTCTCCAGCATGCACAGGATATCTATCCTCCTCCTCTCCATTACATCCACTATCTCCCTTAATCTAGACATTTCAAGTACCTGCTCTGATCTTCCAATCTGTCACAAGCTTCTTTGGCCTCAATCGTAAGCCCGGCAGTATCCCTCTCCCATTTATTATGCCAGTGGGGGATTCTAACATGTATTGCATTCACATTCCAATAGCATCAGGCATGGTTAATAATTTTGCAGTCAGCAACCACAGTTATTGGCAATGGGCCTAGCCTTTTGCTAAAATACACAACTGCAAAGCAGCAGCTGTCCTTTTAGTCACTTTCTATGACACGCAGGACTTTCAGTGGTAGTATTCTTACACCCCTTGTTTGGTAACTTCTTACACAAAAACCCTGGTTTCCCAGTGGGATTCCCCAGAATTGTCTTTACATGGGAAGAAGAGGTAGGAAAACTCAAACAGTTGGTTTGCGTCAATATTCATGGGCAGAAATGTGATAAGGCAAAAGATAACCAGTTGGAAAAACATATGGTTCATGTATATGGCCAGAAATTAAAGAGCCATATTCACTAGAAAGTGTGCTTTAAGGTCAAGTTTAGTCTGGAATGGTTCCTGTAAACTCTGAAAATCACAATAAAATGTCCACCCAGGTGTTTCTGAGGTGAAAGATTTTAACTGAAGGAATGATTTGTGCAAAATTTAGAATTTTTAATATTGAGTAAATTCTTCAAAATGTTCGATTAATTGTAGTAATTTTAATTAGAATGCTAGCCAGGAATTTATTAGTACTCTGAAATTTCATAACTATATTCACAGGGTCAAAAGGCTTAGCATGGTTCAAAGACATTAGAGACAATGCAAATTCCAATAGATATTTTTTCTAACTTTGTTTATAAGCAGATACTGTAGTAAGATATGTTCCAAGAACATGAGTATTTAGGTAAATAGGAACTTTCCTTGCTGTTCAGAAATCTGACATGGTTCTCCTTCCAGGTCAAGGGCTGCAACTGACAGAACAAGCTAGGAATTAATCTTATCACTTGAGAAATTTACGGTTTGGAGTTTCATATCTCATTGGCTTCATAAATGACCGCGACTTTGCGGATATTTCACTTGTAAGTACTTGCTAGTCTTTTTTTTTTTCAATCTTATACATTTAGTGTTTAAAAGTTCATTTGAAAAGTAACTATGGCCCAATTAATGGAAGTTCTCTCGTTATTCTAGTTAGTCAGTTACAATTAACGTCCCAGTTGTGAGAGAATTTTACACACTGCACGTGGGAGTAGTAATGCATATGCATTATATAAAAAAATGAAACTGAAGTCTGAAATTTTGTTAAATTATTCAATGCTATGTAATTTGGTAATGAATAGTTAATGGTAGGCAGCTTTCCTTGACTTCCAAATACCAGTTTATTAATTTATCAATAAGGAACCACTTAAGACTGCCGTAGTAAATGTTGCAGAAGGAATAAGGAAATCCTTACGATAGGTTGTAATAAGATTAGAAAATTAAATATACTGTATACCATTGCAGGAATAACTGAGGTTCTCAGTTTTACTAAGAAAAATCTAGCAGTCTAGTTTTGTTTCAAGATTGATCAAACGTCTTAAAAATTATTTATATTTGTTCCTATATGTAATACAGCAAAGCTTTTAAGGAGGTAAACATGGCTGGCCGTTGGGTGGTGGGGCAAGCCTCGCCCACCTGACAGGTAGCGCTCACCTTCACCTTGATTTGGCCATCATAGAATACAAACGTACATTCCGGTGCTTAGCTGGAATTAAGGGATTTTGACGAAGGAAAAATCTATTTCTGGGGAGAGACCTGTGACGCCCGGCGAAAAAGTCCTTCTTTGTACTTTTTCTGATATAAATCTTCCAAATATACCAGAGAAAATTAAAAGCATGGAATGCAGAGGTTACAACCCTCGCGCGAGCACCTTGTTGGTGTCGTATATCTAACAAGGGCGTTTGTAAAACACTATTCACAGGCTGTCTTCCATTTAGATAATCCCTTCATCAAAGGGGGAGGGCCGTGACAGGCCCTAGAGAATACAGTTGGGTTACCCTACCGACACCCACCACTCGCGCTCACTAGGTCATCCTTCTGCAAGAACATATGGCTTGGCAAGGAAAGGGTGGGTCCGTACAAAAATAATCGGGAAGGGTTTCGCCGGGCGTCACAGGTCTCTCCCCAGAAATAGATTTTTCCTTCGTCAAAATCCCTTTTCTGGGTCGAACCTGTGACGGCCGGCGAAAAAGTACCAGAGAATGCCTTCCAAGCCCAATAAATTAATAACATAATGAGGAGAATACAATCACCATGTACAACAATACTATGATATCATAAAGTAACCGTCCAATTACCAACCAGCCAAATGACATAGGGAACGTAAGGTTAAATAATAATGACGACAAGGAACCAACTGAGTGTCGAATCGCAAAAGGCATCAAACCTTACATGTCTAAGTATATCTAAACATTAAAGGAACGGTAACTACAATAACAGTTAAACCATAGGAATTAAACATGGCAAATATCATAGGGCTAACGAACTACCAAGGAGAGCGGCGACGTGGTGTGAGTGGCGGGTAGGAGGGAGAAGAGAAGAGATGGAAGAAAGGAAGAAGAGGAGATTAATGGGGAGAGATAAGGCTCCCCTCTGCCATCGTTGTGACGCCCGGCGAAAAAGTCCTTCTTTGTACTGGTATTTAAGGGCCTGTAAGATCTTTAGATATTGGCGTTTGACAACCATAGGGGATTTCCAACCCGTATATTTTTTAAAATCATCAAAGTCCCTGTTCTGGAAATCATTGTTGGAGGCATCTACTGTCCGTATATCATGAGCCTGGGGAAATGATTCCGGATTAGTATGTTTAATGAAGTAGAGGATTTGTTGCCTGATACCGTGAATGGAAATAGTACCTCCTTGTTCCCTGATAACCAAGGAGCCAGACGAGCGGGTGGCAGTTCTAGCTAAAAAGGGGCTTGAGAGTGTGACTGTACACGGAGAAAAATCCTGGGGATGAAGAATAATCTTCCGAGAGGAGCACCTATTTTGCGGATCCTCATTTTTTAGCTAGGGAAGCTTTGTCTGGAAAGGAGTACTTCGGCTGAAGGGAGGAAATCTATGTTTTCCGGGTTTCGTGAGAGCTGCTAGTTCTGATGTTCCATCACCTGAGGCCATAGCCGTTAGAAATAAAGTCTTCCTAAGAAGAGTGATATAAGAGCAGGATTCATTTTCCGTGTCCATCGCAAGTTTGAGAACACCGTTCATAGACCAAGAGTCCTTTTGTGGCCGAACCGAAGGTCGAAGCCTAGCACATGTTTTTGGGGTTGATGAGAAATAGGAATCAGCTAGGTTAATGTTGAACCCAACAAGGTAGATCTTCTTCAAAGCTGACTTGATGGTGGTTAAAGTGCTAACTGTTAGGCCTTTGTCAAATAGGAACCTCAAGAAAGAGATGGCTAAATGCGGGGACATACGAGTATGGTCTGCACTCTTAGGGAACCTACTAGTTGTTAACGGCCGAATCATATTGGCGAATTGTCGAGTCCCTTTTTGTCCCATTCGATGAAGAGATCGTTTCCGGTTCAATGTTCGCATCTCTACGAGCTGCCAACTTCCTGTAGTCCACAAAGTTAGAGTTTTGGCTATCCTTGAGTAATCTGACACAGTGAGTTTGGATACTCGGGTCAGTTTGAGGAACGGGATCCGGATGGGACTTTGTTTCAACTCGAGGAGGAGAGGAAACCAACTGTTCTTGGCCAGTGAGGTGGTACTAAAGCCACTGCGCCCGGGAAGGAGCGTAGTTTGTGTAAAAGTTTTTAGAAGATTCCCTGGGGGAGATAGGGAAATCTTCTTCTAATGGTTCCAATCCCGGGGTAATGCGTCCATGGCATAAGCCCGAGGGTCCAGGGTTGGGGTCACATAACAAGGAAGTTAGTGATTCATCTGAGTTGCGAATAGATCTACCTGGAGGCCTGGAACGAGCCTGAGTATCCACCGGAATGAAATTATGTCTAGAGACCATTCTGACTCCAGTGGATCCGTCCTGGATAGTGAGTCCGCTCTCACATTCTGGCCTCCCGCTAGGTGAGGTGCTGACAGGAACCAGTTCTCTTCTGTTGCCCAGGCGAAGATAGTGACCAGGATCTGATTCAGGTTGGGTGACTTGGATCCTCCCCTGTTGACGTAGTGTACTGCGTCTGTGCTGTCTGACACTACTCTGATGTGGGTCGACCTCGGAGGAGAGTCTCTCTTCAGGGTCAAGAACACTGCCATGGCTTTGAGAACAATGATATGGGACTGTTTCATGGAGAGTGACCAAGAACCTGAAACATCTGATGTTCGGAGTAATCCCCCCCATCCACTTAGAGACGCGGCTGTATGGAATGTCACTTGTGGAGGTGGGAATTGTAGAGGAACCGATTTGGAGAGGTCCTTCGGTTCGGACCATGGGCGTAGTCTCATTTTCAAGACAGAGGGGATCTTCGAGACCATGTCTCTTATAGGTACTGTAGCTCTCTTTCTCCAAACTCGATTGATGTCTTTGAGTTTGGCTTTTATTAGATCTGTTACTGAAGTGAATCTGAAAAGTCTGAGGATACTTTCTAAGGCTCTTCGGACACCTGTTTGTGTTTGAGAAAATTTTTTGATCTTGGAAACTATTCCTCTTACCTTTTGGAAGGGAGAGACAACGTGTGCTTCGAAAGGTCCCACTGAATAGCTAACCATTCTAAGCGGACTGATGGTTGCAGGCGAGATTTTTTGGAGATTGACCCGAAATCACAGGTTGTCGAGAAATTGGAATAATTCCTTCGTAGCTCTGTTGCCTTCTATGACCGGCCGGGCCCAAATGAGCCGACCGGCCGGGCCCAAATGAGCCAACCGGCCAGATAAGCAATGATCTGTATCTCTTGGTTCCTGAGTTGTTCTAACACTCTCTCTCCTAGTTTTGTGAATATCCTGGGATCAATGTTGAGGCCAAAGGGCATGTCTTGAACACAAAGGCTTTCCTGCTTAGGCGGAAACCCAGATAAGAAGAGAAGTTTCGAGCTAAAGGCGCAAGATAATAGTCGTCGGTAAGATCGACAGAGGTGGTGACGGTCCTACGGGGAAGTAAGGTCCGTACCTGAGAGATAGTCAACATCCGGAACTTGTCGCAGAGAATGTAAGAGTTTAGCTTGACAAGTCCAGGTCCACTCTCAATGCCGCCAAGCCTTTCTTCGGAATTGTGAACAGGTGGCTTTGGAACTTCAGTGATCGATCCCGTTTGATTGCTTCTTCTTGAGTAACCCTGTGGTGTACTCTTCCAGGATGGGAGTGGATTTCTGGGAGAAGGTCACTGGTGGAGGAGGAGGACCTTGTGGCCATTTTCACCTCAAACCTTTAGAGATTATGCTATGAGCCCACAGACCGAAGGTCCAATGGTCTCGAAAGTGGTAAAGTCTACCCCCTACCAGGACCACCGCGTTGTGAGGGGGTGAATCTAGGTACTTTCCTTCTCCGAGCCCCCTTTTTTCTAGGTCCGTCTCGATGGCGAGACTGTCTTCTACTCCTGTAGCTTCCTCTCTGGTGTCCACGAGAGGAGCCTGAGGGTTCGGATCTAGGGCTGTATGCAGGTAAAACATCCCAACGGGGTTGGGCTGTGTACCTGGGGAATCAGTGAGGTAGACCACCTGATGAAGGGGATTTGGGTGCATAGACGTCGAATCGGAGGGAGGCTGTGATGACGAGTGGGTAACCGACTATCGATTCCTGTCTGATAGAGGCCTCAGACAGAACGTATTTCCCACAACTAACCCGATCAGACCATCAAACGTGTAGGTCGAATTGGAAGGGCAGATCTTGGAATTATCGTAACCCCCAGACTGACAACATCCTGGTCCAGACAGATCGGGCCTGCCCTTTAGGAAATAATACTGTTACCTTCGGTACCTTGTCTAACCTAACCAAGGCAATCTCTTTCAATCGAATGAATCCGTTGAACGGGAATTCTAGTACCTGGGAGTAAATTCTAGGTCCCCCAGAGGGAGGATGTCTATGCCATCCAGATTTATGGTACCATCTATATATGGAACATGTAAGGCAAATCTCTATGCTTTGTTTTTATCGAAGGAGGTTACTTCGATATGCCTGGGGCTGTAGGGGGAAACTTCTGAGTTCCTGAACGGATCTGACTCACTACCATACTTTTGAGCTCCGTCATAGCCCCTTGGTTTTCCCTAGAATGTGTTGCTTTTAGCAGTCACGGTTTATGCAGGGTAACATGAACATCAGGATCCATTAAGGGTCCTAGGTTGGTGACATAGGTAATTGCAAAGCTGAAGGCTCAAAACTCATCCCCACCTACCTGCACGTCCATGGGGTCGTCGTCCAACCTTAGAGAGGACACTCTGAGGAGATAGGGACCTCTAGATGGAGCATTTCTTCCCAACCTTGATAACCAAGGGCGGAGAGCCTCTCTTGCAGGCCAGAGAGATTCATCATCATCCTGACGGGAACCATGTAGGCGAACCTTCTGTAAAAGAAAGGGGACATAAGTCTGGATGTTCCTTGAACTTTGGTTAATGATCCTATTCACAGGCTGGGATCAGCTGTATAACTCATAAAAATCAATTTTAAAGAAAAATCATTTAATGTACTATCTTTTGGGGTATAGTTCGACACTTGTATTCATGAAATGTGACACTGTTGGCGCATCCGCCACAGGTTGGCCACCCCTGACTCAGACGTTCAGAACCGGGTCTAACATTATTTACTGGCTATTAGTATTCTATTGATTCATCTGTTCACTGACCAGAGTTTCAAGGAACAGTAGATAGCCTCTCATGGCATGGTTAGTCTCGACCCGGCCCTTCATTAGAAGGGGCCAACGTTTGGTTCCCAGTACTGAGTGGAAACTTATTTCTATTTGAACACTATGTTGTATGGATATTTATTCATATTTAGGCATAGTTAGAATTGAATATGTATAAATATAGGCATAATCAATTTATTTCTATTTGAACACGATGTTGTATGAATATTTATTCATATTTAGGTATAGTTAGAATTGAATATGCACAAATATAGGCACAATCAATTTATTTCTATTTGAACACTATGTTGTATGGATATTTATTCATATTTAGGCATAGTTAGAATTGAAAATGCATAAATATAGGCATAATCAATTTATTTCTATTTGAACACGATGTTGTATGGATATTTATCCATATTTATACATAGTTAGAATTAAATATATGCATAAATATAGGCATAGTTATGTTCATATATTTTTATTTGGACTTTCAAGAATAACTAATGAATATTACCAACGCAAATTCAAAGTGTCATTAAAGTAAGTACAGTTTACTTTGTATTCATGTTAAATCCTTTCCTTTACAGCAAAACAAGAGATTGGCCCCCCGTGGTCTGAGTGATCTCTGTCTGTACCGGAGCTCCGGTAACAATCCCCGGTACAAAGGTCCGTCATAGTGACAACGTGAACACCAGAGGAAAACTAATATTAACCTCAATGCTGATCGCCTGTACGATATCCGGTTAAGCCGGAGATTCGATGAAAAGGATCGTAATAACGATATTGTGATTATTTATGAAAAAGGGGTTCATACCCTGATTCTGATCGTCTGATTGATCGCTGTTTGTAACGGAGAACTAGTGACAAAGGTCCGTCATCGTGAAAACGTGATCCTCAGTGGTACGATAACATTCTGAATGTTTGTGTTATCTCCAGTGAAGCCGGAGATTCGATGAAAAAGGGACCGTAATAATGAAACTGTGAAGTCTTCATCGTTATCACATTGTTAACTCCGGTTCTGGCCGTCTGCTTGATCTCTGTTTGTACCGGAGATCCGGTAGCAAAGGCCCGTCACCGTGATATCGTGACCGTTCCCGGTACGATAACATTAACCTCAATGAATGATTGTGTTATCTCCCGTGAAGCCGGCCGTAACGGTGTAATTATGATCAAACATGACAAAGGTTCGTGTGTAAAAGGCTTCAGCCGGAGTCCGAGTGCCGGATTTCACCGTTGCACTCCAAAAATCTGCTCCTGAACGTTAACTAGTTCTCACCCAATGAGTATCCATATAGCGGAGCATAACTCAAGGCGGAGCTAAGGGTGTCGGTATAAAACGACCCCAATTAATGACTCATACACTAACGTACCTATTAATAGTGTTAGCTATATTAACAGTAACCACATCAATAAAAACGTTTATAATATTAAACGTACTATCATCAACTCTGATACTAAGAGGAGGCTTGAATAACTCGTGATCGTATAAAAACGGAGAACGGGAAATTCACCTCTCTTACTCGAGCTAACAAAGAAAACGAGAGAAGGGATAACTCATATCTGTAGAACAGGGAACGAGCAGTCTCTGTTTTCGCTCTCAAGGTTACATAATAAAAAACTAACATCACACAATAAAACAAGAACATTAATAAAATTGATTGCCTTTCTTAGTAATAACCAAGAACGAAGAATAACGTAACAAAAAAAAAAAAAAAAAAAAAAACAAGGATATAGTCTAAATCGAAGCCTCTGAGGCGAGAACAAACTAACAGACTAAATCGCTAAACTTTAATTCGCTATTCTTCGTAGGTCCAAATTGGACTTGCAACCAAATAAATACCATAGTAAAAATTAATGATAACACTAAAAGGCCATAAAACGTAAGTGATATAACCTAGATGACAGAGTACCAGATGGGCAAAATTAACTAGAATATTTACCGAAGCGAACATAACCCAAAATGGCTGCCGATACCTCGGCAAGACAATCGCTTCCAAAACTAAAAACCACCATATTGGAAACAGAACAAATGCCCGGTACTGTCAAAAGCTGCCAAAACAAACTATGGTACTTAACATTGGTAAGGGTGAAGTATCAACGTCAGTCATGTTGAATTAACGACAATCACTTCGAAAAACACTGGGCAAAACACTTATCAACTTTGCTGGCAAGTCCAAAACAGAAGGATGACCTAGTGAGCGCGAGTGGTGGGTGTCGGTAGGGTAACCCAACTGTATTCTCTAGGGCCTGTCACGGCCCTCCCCCTTTGATGAAGGGATTATCTAAATGGAAGACAGCCTGTGAATAGTGTTTTACAAACGCCCTTGTTAGATATACGACACCAACAAGGTGCTCGCGCGAGGGTTGTAACCTCTGCATTCCATGCTTTTAATTTTCTCTGGTATATTTGGAAGATTTATATCAGAAAAAGTACAAAGAAGGACTTTTTCGCCGGCCGTCACAGGTTCGACCCAGAAATTAATCTGTTATGCTTTTTCTTCTAGATTGATGTTAACTGTGCTGTGTGATGTCTGTTCTGTGGTCAGAAATGTGGCTCTCCTTCCAAGCTCGAAGAGGCCTGTGGCTGGTATATGAGCAACCCAGAGGTTGACCCAAATGAATTTTGTAGCTGTTGTAGGGGACATTCTTGTTAGCAAGAATCCCTTTGTCCGAAGTGTAGAGAGTAGTCTCCACTGCCTTGGGCTGAGTAAGTAAACATTTACTGAATGTCCAACACTTGAAGATATCGGAGAATGATTCCTCTCTCAAGCTCGTAGTGAGGATGGCAGGAAATCCTCACCAAGAATTTTGGAGGAAACTTTGATACCAATTGCCTTTTCAAGTTTGTATTAGAAGCTGGCAATATAATTTGTTTTTAAATATATTAAATTTTAAGTGTTTTATTGTTAAGCTATTCATTTTTTTCTTTTTATCTTGTTATTAATTGTTCATTACGCACGCTCAATTCGGCATCGATGACTATTGATGTTATGATGCAAGATACTTACCAGTCATTCATTCCCTGGACACTTCAGGTTCTCCACACGCAGGAACACCCAGACAAAGGGAGAAAGCTTCTTAGGACCTCTGATGCTTTTTGTGCTATGGACGATCTACGAACCCCTTCCCCATGCATACCGATAAATAAGGCTGATCGTAAAAGATGCTCCACGTCTTTGGAGGTTTCTATCCCATGAGCTATGGAGGTTTCTATCCCATGAGCTAAGAAGGCACATAAAGACAAGGACGATCTCCCACAAACATGAACAACTTGGTGTCAGAGGTTCCCGGAGAATCAATTACCAGAACGCTTATGAGCTGTTTTACAATAAATTCCCAAATATGGGAGGAGATCAGATCATCAATCTCCACTCACAGGAACAGACAGTTTGTTACTAAGGGCCCATGCTTCACGCATACCCTCATCTTCGAGGTTTTTCATATGAGCTTTCCCCAAAAGCTCACGGAGTTGAGAGTTTCCAAAATACACACATACACACCAGCACATGCACAATCCCCACAAACTAGGTCTCCCAGACAGAGATTGATCGGCACGAAGGTGCCATCAAGCTTACAGGCCTGCCCTTAAGCTTCTGTGGTTGGTTCCTGTGTTGGATTAACATATTCGAGTAAATTTGCAGGTCACTGGGCCTAGGAATTTATTTCCACCAAGATCCTGCCTCTAGCCCTCTCTTGACAATGGAGTTTTTAATGTTCAGGTACTGTAGATCTGACGATGACAGCCCTGACGAAAGGCATACTGGCAGACAGACTGAAGTACGAGGGCACTTCCTTCTCAGATGCTGAATCCGCAGTTGTGGAAAGGGCAACGATATCGAGAATGCTGGCTACCAACTGGATAGACAACTAGTCAAGAGCTCTTGTGTTTACTTTATCAAGGGATTTGTCTGATCCCGAGATGAAGAAATTCACTGACCTCGTACTCTTGGGACCAAGGCAGTGACTTTCTTGGCTCAACAGTCGGCCACCCAGTTGGCAAACTGGATACTGAAGAGGCGAGGTGCAGTAGCTGCAATTTTTTCCCATCAGGTGGGACAGGAAGCGACACGCTCCTTCAGGAACTCGACGGTTCTGGAAGTCTCGGCTCTCTTCTCGGTGGATCTCCGGTGGATGAGATCAAGAAGACCATCAAGAAGAAGAGGAAGCAAGTCACAACTCCCCCATCAACAGGCCCTTCCACATAAACTGCTCTGAGAGCTGCTGCTTTTTAACCCAGCAAAGCAGTCCCAAAGAAGATGACTGCGAAGCTTGGATCAAGATGAAAGTTCTCAGGGATGGATACCGCCTCCCATTTTCAACTTTCCCACTCTTCACTTGCTTTCTGATGACATTCTAGTTGTACCCATTGGGATTTCTGAGAGCCTTCATCCTAGAGAACAAAGTGAACCGGATGATGGAGAAAGGATGTGCCAGGTGTCTTTTAAAACAGGTCTCCAGGCTTTTACAGCTGCCTCTCTTGTAGAGAGTGTGACGGGTGAATGGAGACTGCCCATAGGTCTCTTTCCCCCTTGAAAGAGTTTCTGAAACCTCCGTTCAGGATTGAGGCAACAAGTACGGTCTGTGCACCCATCATGAAGGACAACTTCATGCTCTCTCTATTTTCAAATGCCGATCCATCTTTCTGGCAGAAAGTACCTCCTTCATCTTCAAGGGATTTGGCTACCAAAGTCCTGTGCTTTGGACTGTCCACCACTCCCTAAGTGTTCACAGAAGTCTCTGCTTGCGCCCATTTGAACGGGATTTGTATTCTGTGATTTCTCGATGACTGGTTGATCTTATCATCTTTGAACAGACAGTTGTTCCAGGATTTAGACAAACTTTTCACCTCTTGTCACAATCTGCAGATTGTGGTCAGTTGGCAGAAGTAGTCTTATGTCCAAGAGATTTATGGCGTATCTTGTTATATTGATAGCTATAGCGAGAGACTTCCCATTAGACAATCGGATCAACAGACTCAAAAAAGCTGGTCCAACCATTCTTGATTGTTCAAAAAGAGGCTTCAAAAGAATGGTAACTTCTCCTAGGACACCTTTCATCATTGGAGAAGCTTGTGCCTTAAAGGAATCTCCACTAAAGATCACTTAAGTGGTGCCTAAAGCAACGCTGGTCATCAGCCACCGATCCTCCTCACTTTTAGGTTCTGGTGAAACAGGTGGTGATGGACGATATCCAGTAGTGGCTCAATGACTAAAACCTCGCCAAGGGAATTCCACTCAGCTCTCCACCTCCAGATATTGCTATTCACAGATGCATCAAAGGATGTGTGGGGCGCACACTTGAGGAACAAGACCGCCTTAGGTTTGTGGTCCGAGGATGAAGAGAGCCTACAGCTTATAGCATCCTGCTTTTCCAACTAGGGTTGTAGCTTAGCTTGTAATAATGATATCAATCTGTTGGAGATGAAAGCGGCAATGCAACTTCTACAGTATTTGTGACAGTTTGAAAGGGAACTCGGTAGCATTAATGAGCGATTAAACAGTACTGTAGTGTATTGCATAAACAAGCAGCGAGGGAAGGTGTTCCAACCTCACTGCAACTTGGGAATACTAGTACACCCTTGGGTGTTTGACAATGCAAGACAGTCGTCTGCGAAGTACATTTCAAGGAAGAGTAAATGTACTGGCAGATACAGTCACCAGGGGCAGGTCGTAGGACCAGAGTGGCCCTTACTTCCCTAAGTGTTGGAAGGCTTCTTGTCTATTTGGGTTCCCCAGCAATAGACTTGTTTGCAGCATAACTGAATAAGAAGGTTTATAGTGTTTTGCTCACCAGTCCTATATCAGTCTGCTGCCATGAAAGACCATACTTGGTGGTCCTCCTAGTTGAGGACCCGGTGCAACTACCTCACTGGCCACATCATCTCTGTTAGCGATACTCTCAGAGGTTTCACAACTCCATAATCTCTGTCTCCTTTTGGCTGGAGACTATCCAGCATCTCCTCCAAGCAAAAGGTTTTTTACAAGGTACTGTGCAGATGCCTGGATACTTCTGTAGATCATATACATCTGTCTTCCAGGGAAAATGAGCCATCTTCTGTGATTGGTGTCGTAAATGGGGTACTTTTCTAGTTGGTGCCTCTCAGCAACTGATTTTTTAGTATACTTTTGCCAAGAGAAGCTCCTCCCAGTTTCTGGAGTTAAGGGCTAACATTCAGCCCTAAGCCAAGCCTCTAAAGGTAAAGGTGTCTGGTTGCAGTTCGCTCCATCAGGGTAGATGCGCACCAAAACATCAGCCGGGCAAGCCCATCACCCCTCCTGTGGTGTCTGCAGTGGCTCCTCCTCCCCAAGCTCAGGGCAGTCCAAAGCAAAAAGAAAGTATTGTCCCCAGTGCTAGGGGGTTCCTTGTGCATCTCCCATGATCCAGTAATCTGTCTGCACCACCCTTCATCCAGAGGGTGGAATAAGACTACCCCTTTCATCTCTGACATATTCACTGATAGGGATTCTTTCCCTGCTGTTGTCTGCCTTCTTGGATCTTCTTCAGTCCCCAATTATGGTATCAGTTCTGTCTTTGAGACAGAAATGGAACAATCTGATGCTTGAGGGGGGGGGGATTGAAATGCCAGCACAGACTGACGTACCATCTTCCCTGACTGGGTAAGAGGGTACTAAAGATTTGTATACCCCTAAGACGCCAGACCTTAGACCGGTGCCGACGGAGGTGGGCAATCCTGAGTCAGTGTTTCTAGTGGACATCTTTGCATACATAGTGGGTGCAAATGTAGGGTGGAGGAAACCTTAGCTTTACCTTTAGGAAAAGCCTTGGTCATAGAGGGGCATTTGGTACCCCTCACAGACCCAGGCCATTCCTGGGGCAGCCCTAGTCAGATCTGGCTAGTTATTTATGGAGAGAGTTGTCAATCATATCTCTGGAACTGAGAACTCTAGCTGCAATTCAATCAAATGAGATCTTGCCCCCTCCACTCTCAAAGCAGAGGTTCATTTCAAGTGTCAGCACCCCTTTAGGTTGACACACCAGTGTGCGCACAGCCGCAAGAACTCTCCTGGGAGAGACTCAAGGCAGAGGGCATGGCATTTTGTCCTCTTTTGAGTTAGATGCTATGGTGGCTGCCTTCCAAGCAGTCATCTGGCTTAACCTATGGTCAGGTGCAGTGACATACTTAGCTAAGTCAAAGGGGTTATCAACCAGGGAGTATTTGGAGAAGTACAAGCTTGCTGTCGGGTGGGAAGCCAGTGACATTACTGGCACCAGTCAGCAAAGAGTGGGTCAACTGGGTGTTTAGGAGGAGGGAGGCCTTGGTCTCTCTATGCTCAAAACAAGTTAGCTCAGGGGTATTTTTTTTGCTTTGGAATTCATTGGTGTGAGGTTTGGCAAAGAAGGCCTCCAGGGCTCTCCTAAATCCTGATAAGGACTGACTGCTACTGCCAGGAAGTAACTAGTATATGCAATGCCCTTTTGAGCAACCCAACCTGTTCCTTCCAGTCAGTGGGGCGGTAGAGGGGAAGGGGTATGCGGTGTTGCCATCATCCTCCCACCCTTTCCTTACTGCTGAGAGTAGGGGGTTGCTTGTCATGCCCATAGGGAACCTGAGAGAGGCATAGTCAAGCCTTTTGTAATGGAAGCTTCAGGATACTTTCTACCCTTTTCTACCCCTTTGCTCAGTACTCATTTCCAGATAGTTCTCATCAGTTTGTCTAACATTGCCGAGGATCCTGGGCTTGCAGGCAAAGCTAGAGGGATGTTGGAGAGGAGCATAATCAGTCATTAAAGACTAATATCCAGACTTCTACAGTAAGACACTCACTGTTGAAGGAGTCATTGACCTCCTATTATGGAATGAGTACATCAAAGGAAGTTCAGGATGGAAACTGGGTTGTCTGTGTGGAGTTCCATCAAAGAGGAAGATTTCATGCTTTCAGTGGATCTGAAGGATGCATACCAAGTACCCATCATTCAGTCTGTTTGAAAGTACCTCTGTTCTCCCTCTACAGTTTGTACTCCCTCTACAGTTTGTACTAGTTCAGGCCTTTGTTCTCCTGACTGTCCACTGCTCCTCAAGTGTTCATTCAGATGTTTACCTTAGTAGTAGTTTGGACCCACTCAGAAGGGATAAGGCTGTGGATATATCTCATGGGTGGCTGATCCTTACTGCCTCTGTGGCAGTTGCTACAGGATAGTGACTTCCTTTTTGTCATGACCTGGGTATTGGGATAATCGAGGAAAACATTAATCTCTTAACCAAGCAGAGGTAGAAGCATTTTAGAATGCTGGTAAACATAGCAGGTGTGAGTGTCGGGCAAATAATGGCATCAGCAATCCCTAGGAGGTAGTGTGTCAGTTATGTAAATGCCATAATTACCAGCTCAATGCTGGTAGTCTCTTCTCAACCAACTTTTCTCCTTGGAGAAGCTTGTTCCTCAAGCAGGCACCTTTACCAGAGATCTCTTCAGTGCTGTTTGAACAATCACTGGTCAATCTCAAGGGATCTCCCATCCCTCCAGTTGCCAGCAAGATAGGAAGCTTTGGTTGATCTTACCTGTTGGTTGAACGAGGAACCCTCACAGGACTCTTGCTCACCTCTTCATCCCTGGACATGTAACTGTGCTCAGTTGTGTCAAAAGAGGGGAGGGGTTTCATGCCTAAACAACCTGGTGATCTCAAGGGTGTGATTAGAAGAAGCATTACTTATCAGTTCGCTGAGGTTAGCAGCCTTTCTAATGCTCCAACCATTCTAAGAATCTTGAGGAGGCATAAGGGAGGTGGTCGTGATAACACCACTGTAGTGGCTTACATCCAGCAAGGGGACACATTCCCATGGCCACTCTGAGCTGATGAAGCATATGCACATTGGGACTGCCTTCCACACTGTTAAGTTGTCAGCCAAGTACATTCCGGGCAAGATGAATGGGCTAGCAGACACATTCGGTTCCCCAGGGAGGGTTATAAGGTCAGAGTGGTCCCTACATCCCTGCATAACATGGAGGCTTCTGGTATGTGGGGTTCTCCAGGGATTTACCTGTTCATCAAATGGCTAAACAGGAAGCTCCCAGTGTTTTTTTTTTACCATTCCAGTCCCATGGCCCATGTTTAAAGTCTTTCCAACAGCCCGGGACCACATGGATGGTTATGCCATCTCTCTGTTGAACCCAGTTCAGTCTGTAAAGCTATGGTGGGGGGATTATGCTGTGGCTCAGGTTGACCCTGGTGGCTCCCAGATAGTCTCATGTTGAATGGTATCCCTTGTCAAGATCTTAAGAAAACTTGCTTGGACTTCAATCCTAGGGGAAGTCTGCCATCCTTTGCGATTGATGTCGTAAAATGAATTCTTCGATCATAGCATCTCTAGACCAGATCGCAGATTTTCTTGTCTTCCATGGTGAGAGAAGTTCCCCTCAGTCATTTCTATCAAGGGTACTGCTTAGCATTTGACAGTCTTTTGATGGAAGGGGATAGACCTCTACTCTTCATAGGAATGTACTTGTGAGGAGCTTCAAACAGTCTTGCTGATCTTTGTACCTCAGGCCGCAGATGAAGAAAAGTCCCACATTCTCAAGGCTCTCATTTGTACCTTTCAGAACCTTTGTAAAGGCCTTGGTCAAGGTTTTGACACTCAAGACTTTTTGCTGCCTTTGTATTGGTGAAGAGTTTGAGAGTTACACAATCTTCTACCTTAGTCTCCCATAGTGAGAGGTGGAAGAAGATTCCTTTGTTTGATGCCAGGTCTTAACGCCAAACTCAGAATCTGCCAGCGTACGACCCATGGTTCAAGCCCTTCTCTATCCCCACTCCATGAACTGCTGGGTGGCATGGAGAAGAGATGCTCTTGTGTCCCATGAGGGATCTGTGATGCTATCTGAAAAAGTCCCAATACCAAAGACTCCAAGTGTCTGTTACTCTTCCCTAGCACTAACAGAACCAAGATGGAGGTGTATAGAACAATCTTTAAGATTTTGCGTTGATTCATAATGCATATGCTTAGACTGATGAGGGGGTCAAATAACTTGCAAAGTCAGGGGCCTAGCTCCATCTTTACTTTCAAGTAGGCCAAGTGTTGAAGTTTGGGGTGTGTACAGTATGCACCAACCAGATTACAGCCTTTAATCTACAGAATTACCCCAAGTCCCTTGATGTCTTTCTGCTTTTTGTGGTGGCTGCACAAGTGGTTGTGTAGCAAGCCCAGCTCCAATGCAGAATGGCAAGCTATTGTAATGAATAGATTTATAAATGTCTGGAATTTAGACATAATGACTGGGTCTTTTCCACCTTTCTTTCTGCCCCTCTTATCAATGAAGCACTCAAAACTTTACTCTATGGATCTGACTTGATGCTGGCAAACTACATTTCTGATATCCATTTTTATAATCTAAAGAGTTCTCCCCCATTCTTCCTAGACTAAAGGGAGGATGGTGGAATATACACAAACTCATTGATCAATCATAGGCCAGGTATTAATTTGGACTGCTATCCCCTTTGGAAGAAGGGATCTGTCCTTTGACCATGTACCAATTTTCTTGGACAGGCCAGGCCTTATCAATCTATTAATCCCAATGATAGACAGAGTGTTGCTGGATTCTTCACCTTTTGGTCTCTTACAGGACCAAGTACATTTAAATTTCCAGGGAAGAAAAAGAACAAACCAGTTTGGTTAAAGGTAGACTTCTGGTCCACCAATCAGCATTTCTCCCTACTAAAGGAAGATGGTTGTATTTTGCATAGGAACAAAACATGTTATTTCAAAGTAATTTGAATTTTTCTCACTTATATAAGCTAGTGTCCTTAGGTTAAACTTCTTGATGACTCCTCTCCGCCCTGAGCCAAAAGGTCATGAGCCCCTTGCTCCCAATTGTTACTTAACTGCTGTCCAGCTTGTGCTGAAACCATTCTCTAAGTGAAGGACTCTGGTTTGTATAGCTATGAACCATTCTCTACTTAAAGGGCTCTGGTTTGTACAGCTAGGAAAAATACCAATTACATAAAAACATTTGTGAAATATTCAAGAAGTTTAATAAACTTGAAGAAAGTGCCACCCATAAAATAATTAGAGAACATTTTCATAGTTCAATAAAAGTGTTAATTTCACTGAAGATTTGGGACTATTTAGCAAATATAAAGTACTGCATAAAGTACAGTAATGTGGCCTCATTTGTAAGTCTTGCAATGCATGAAATGTGTTAAGTTTGGTTTTAGGTGGCCTGTTGCTGCATATTTTAGTTAGTTTTTAGATAAATAGGTATTTAGTTAATGATTGCCACATGGTTCATGTGCAATATATCTCAAAATGCCCATCATTATTTACTAATGTAATGGGGTAGTTAAGGAATTGTATTGTAAGGGTAATTGGCTTCATATGTAAATAATGAAGTGAGATTTCTTTGTATATTACCCTGTAGGTTAGTCTTAGTCTGTTTTGCCATCAGTTGCACCGTAACTTCTTAGCAAAGGGAAAATATCTTCTTTGCCAGTCTACAAGAGAATAAAAAGTTCATAGGATTAGTACTTATGTAGGGCTTGCTAATATGTAGCATATGTGCCATGTTAAATTGTCTTGCCGATGAGGCAGACGACTTATTACAGTAATCACATTTTGTTTATGGTTTTACCTTGCACTCCTTACAGGCTGCTAGTGCCTTTAGAAAACTAATGATGAATTTCTCTAGCTATGCAGGTAGAAAACACTGTGACAGTTACAAGATTAAATTTCATGGATTTCACCATCGGCATTTTCATAATTTATGCCAGAACGTAAGTGGGTTAAAATCGAAAAGACTACCTTGCTCCCGAATCAAAACCAGGTTGGTCAAAGTTGCTAAATACCAGTTCTGATTCAAGCCCATTAGTGTAATTACAAACTTCAAAATGTCTACAAGAGGTTTTTTACATGTGATGTGTAATCAATATTTTAAATGTTTAAACTTCTGCTGATGTGCAAATCTGTTAATGTTATCATTCATTTCTAAGTCACTGGTATCTTTCTTTCTTTTAGTCTTAGTATAATTCCATTTCAGCTATTTGATGTGAATTAAGCATTTTTCCCCTTAATGGTCATTATCATAGGGAAAAAAAAGTTTTGCAAAGTCTTGCCGGAACATAGTTTTTTTTTTTTTTATTTTATGAAAGTTGAAGAGGTTATATTAATAAATATTTGACAGGGTTACTTTTTATTCAAGAGTTAGATGAATCAAGTATTTATATATTTGCAGTTAAATTTTTTTTATGAAGTTGCTAGATTTATCACCCTAACATACTTTCACTACAGAATTTGATGTAACAATACATTTATAAAGTTTATAAAGTAACTTCTCCTATGATGTAACCATTTACCAAAGTTGACAGTTCTTCAATTTACATAATTATTATTTACTTAGAAAAGAAGCATTAGATGATAAATAGAAGAGGAGCTTGATGGTAACTACTTGACAATACTTATTTCATATATTTCAGCAACGCAACTATAATATGGTTGTCAAACATTTTAAAACATTCAACCACCTAAATAATTCAACCAGCTTCTGCATCAGGTCGCTTAGGAGCTGCACCTTCAAATCTCCTTAGATTGCCATAAAGCAGCCACAACATCAGGTCACCTCAAAGCAACTGCACCATCAGGTAGCAATCACACCATCAGGTTATCTTGAAGCCCCTGCATCATTGAGTCTCCTGACTCGGGTTGCCACAAAATCAGGTAGGTTCAAAGCAGCTGCACCATAGAAGTTGCTTTGAAGCAGCCACACCATCAGGTCTCCTTGATCAGGTTGCCATGGAGCAGCCACACCATCAGGTCTCTTCAACCAAGTTGCCATGGAGTACCCACGCCACCTGGTTACCTCCGAGCAGCTGCACCATCTGGTTTGCCTTCAAGCAGCAGTACCCATTTAAAAGAGTTGCTCCTAAGCAGCCACACCATCAGATCAGGTCACTTCTAGGCAGCAATGCCATCAGATCAGGTCACCTCCAAGCAGCCACATCACCAGATTGGGTCTAATCCAAGCAGCCACAGATTGGGTCTCCTCCAAGCAACCGCACCATCAGATCAAAAAGTCTCCACCAAGCAGCTGCACCATCATATCGGATCGCCTCCAAGCAGCTGCACCATCAGATCACATCGCCTCCAAGCAGCTGCACCATCAGATCACATCGCCTCCAAGCAGCTGCACCATCAGATCACATCGCCTCCAAGCAGCTGCACCATCAGATCGCATCGCCTCCAAGCAGCTGCACCATCAGATCAGATCGCCTCCTAGCAGCTGCACCATCAGATTGGATCACCTCCAAGCAGCTGCACCATCAGATCGGATCGCCTCCAAGCAGCTGCACCATCAGATCGGATCGCCTCCAAGCAGCTGCACCATCAGATCGGATCGCCTCCAAGCAGCTGCACCATCAGATCGGATCACCTCCAGCAGCTGCACCATCAGATCGGATCGCCTCCAAGCAGCCGCACCATCAGATCGGATCGACTCGCCTCCAAGCAGCCGCACCATCAGATCGGATCGCCTCGCCTCCAAGCAGCCGCACCATCAGATCGGAACGCCTCCAAGCAGCCGCACCATCAGATCAGATCGCCTCCAAGCAGCCGCACCATCAGATCAGATCGCCTCCAAGCAGCCGCACCATCAGATCGGATCGCCTCCAAGCAGCCGCACCATCAGATCGGATCGCCTCCAAGCAGCCGCACCATCAGAACAGAACGCCTCCAAGCAGCCGCACCATCAGAACGGAACGCCTCCAAGCAGCCGCACCATCAAAACGGAACGCCTCCAAGCAGCCGCACCATCAGAACGGAACGCCTCCAAGCAGCTGCACACCTCCAAGCAGCTGCACGCCTCCAAGCAGCCGCACCATCAGTCCGGAACGTCTCCAAGCAACCGCACCATCAGATCGGAACGCCTCCAAGCAGCCGCATCATCAGAACGGAACGCCTCCAAGCAGCCGCACCATCAGAACGGAATGCCTCCAAGCAGCCGCACCATCAGAACGGAACGCCTCCAAGCCGCCGCACCATCAGAACGGAACCCCTCCAAGCCGCCGCACCATCAGAACGGAATGCCTCCAAGCCGCCGCACCATCAGAACGGAACGCCTCCAAGCCGCCGCACCATCAGAACGGAAGGCCTCCAAGCCGCCGCACCATCAGATCGGATCGCCTCCAAGCCGCCGCACCATCAGATTGGAGCTGCACCATCAGATCGGATCGCCTCCAAGCATCGCCTCGTCTCCAAGCAGCCGCACCATCAGATCGGATCGCCTCGCTTCCAAGCAGCTGCACCATCAGATCAGATCGCCTCGCCTCCAAGCAGCCGCACCATCAGATTGGATCGCCTCGCCTCCAAGCCGCCGCACCATCAGATCGGATCGCCTCCAAGCAGCCGCACCATCAGATCGGATTGCCTCCAAGCAGCTGCACCATCAGATCAGATCGCCTCCAAGCATCGCCTCGTCTCCAAGCAGCCGCACCATCAGATCGGATCGCCTCCAAGCAGCCGCACCATCAGATCGGATTGCCTCCAAGCAGCTGCACCATCAGATAGGATCGCCTCCAAGCATCGCCTCGTCTCCAAGCAGCCGCACCATCAGATCGGATCGCCTCGCTTCCAAGCAGCCGCACCATCAGATCGGATCGCCTCGCCTCCAAGCAGCCGCACCATCAGATCGGATCGCCTCGCCTCCAAGCAGCCGCACCATCAGATCGGATCGCCTCGCCTCCAAGCAGCCGCACCATCAGATCGGATCACCTCGCCTCCAAGCCGCCGCACCATCAGATTGGATCGCCTCGCCTCCAAGCCGCCGGCACCATCAGATCGGATCGCCTCGCCTCCAAGCCGCCACACCATCAGATCGGATTGCCTCGCCTCCAAGCAGCCGCACCATCAGATTGGATCGCCTCGCCTCCAAGCCGCCGCACCATCAGATCGGATCGCCTCCAAGCAGCCGCACCATCAGATCGGATTGCCTCCAAGCAGCTGCACCATCAGATCAGATCGCCTCCAAGCATCGCCTCGTCTCCAAGCAGCCGCACCATCAGATCGGATCGCCTCCAAGCAGCCGCACCATCAGATCGGATTGCCTCCAAGCAGCTGCACCATCAGATCGGATCGCCTCCAAGCATCGCCTCGTCTCCAAGCAGCCGCACCATCAGATCGGATCGCCTCGCTTCCAAGCAGCCGCACCATCAGATCGGATCGCCTCGCCTCCAAGCAGCCGCACCATCAGATCGGATCACCTCGCCTCCAAGCAGCCGCACCATCAGATCGGATCGCCTCGCCTCCAAGCAGCCGCACCATCAGATCGGATCGCCTCGCCTCCAAGCAGCCGCACCATCAGATCGGATCGCCTCGCCTCCAAGCAGCCGCACCATCAGATCGGATCGCCTCGCCTCCAAGCAGCCGCACCATCAGATTGGATCGCCTCGCCTCCAAGCCGCCGGCACCATCAGATCCGATCGCCTCGCCTCCAAGCCGCCGGCACCATCAGATCCGATCGCCTCGCCTCCAAGCCGCCGCACCATCAGATCGGATCGCCTCCAAGCAGCCGCACCATCAGATCGGATTGCCTCCAAGCAGCCGCACCATCAGATCGGATCGCCTCAAGCAGCCGCACCATCAGATCGGATCGCCTCAAGCAGCCGCACCATCAGATCGGATCACCTCAAGCAGCCGCACCATCAGATCGGATCGCCTCAAGCAGCCGCACCATCAGATCGGATCGCCTCCAAGCAGCCGCACCATCAGAACGGATCGCCTCCAAGCAGCCGCACCATCAGAACGGAACGCCTCCAAGCAGCCGCACCATCAGAACGGAACGCCTCCAAGCAGCCGCACCATCAGAACGGAACGCCTCCAAGCAGCCGCACCATCAGAACGGAACGCCTCCAAGTAGCCGCACCATCAGAACGGAACCCCTCCAAGCAGCTGCACCATCAGAACGGAACCCCTCCAAGCAGCTGCACGCCTCCAAGCAGCTGCACGCCTCCAATCAGCTACACGCCTCCAAGCAGCCGCACCATCAGTCCGGAATGTCTCCAAGCAGCCGCACCATCATCTCGAAACGCCTCCAAGCAGCCGCACCATCAGAACGGAACGCCTCCAAGCCGCCGCACCATCAGAACGAAACGCCTCCAAGCCGCCGCACCATCAGAACGAAACGCCTCCAAGCCGCCGCACCATCAGAACGGAACGCCTCCAAGCCGCCGCACCATCAGAACGGATCGCCTCCAAGCCGCCGCACCATCAGAACGGATCGCCTCCAAGCCGCCGCACCATCAGAACGGATCGCCTCCAAGCAGCCGCACCATCAGAACGGATCGCCTCCAAGCAGCCGCACCATCAGAACGGATCACCTCCAAGCAGCCGCATCATCAGAATGGACCACCACCAATCAGGCTTCGCCATCAGATTGGGTGGCCTCCAAGCAGCTGCTTTATCAGATTGCCTCGGCTCCAAGCAACTGCATCATCATCATCATTTCACGTTGCCCCTAAGCCGCCACACCATCAGATCAGTGGCCTCTATAACCTGCAGCATTGTTAAACTTTCTTAAACCCACACCACCTGATTGGAACAACTCCCAGCAGCCTGGCCATCTGTTAGGGGTATGTTGTCATCTGGTTGGGCAGTCTCCCAGCTGTCTCGCCATCTGATTAGACCACCTCACAAAAGCCTCGCCATCTGATTGGATTGTCTCCCAGCAGCCTCGTCATCTGATCAAGTCGCTGTGGGCTGCTTCCAAACAGTCGCATTATCTGAATCGATTCCCTCGCAGCAGCCACACCATCTGATCGGGTCACAGCAGCTGCACCTAATCGGGTCTTCTTCCAGCAGCCTCACCATCTGATCGGGCCTCCTTACAGCAGCGGCACCTTCTGATGACTGCCTGCTACCACCCACACCATCTGCTTAGGCTGCCAGCCAGCAACCGCACCATCTGGTTGGGCTGCCTCCCAGCAGCCGCAACATCTAATCAGGCTGCCTCCCAGTAATTGCACCATCTGATCGGGCTCCCTACCAGCAGCCACACCATGCTGGGCACCATGCACCCTCTAAGCAGCCGCACAGTCTGATTAAGTCGGCAACAAGCAGTTGCCTCTACTCATCTGATCAGGTTGCCTCCCACTTGCCGCACTGTCAGGTTGTCTTGATGCAGCCACACCACCTGATTGGGGCATCTCCCAGCTGCCTTGTCATCTGGTTCGGCCGGTCCACAGCAACCTCCCCATCTGATTGAACTATTTCCCAGCAGCCTCGTTATGTCATCTGATCAAGTCACCTCAGGCTGCCTCCAAGCAGAGCAGCCAAACTGTCTGATCCAGTTCTCTCCCAGCAGCCGCACCATCTGATCAGGCCACCTCCTAGAAGCCACATCATCTGTTCGGGGCACTGCCCATCAGCCGCACCATCTGATCGGAATGTCTGCCAGCAGCCACACCATCTGATAGGACGTCCTTCCAGCACCCGCACCATCTAATCAGGCCGCCTGTCAGCAGCCCCACCATCTGATTGGGCAGCCTCCAAGCAGCTGCACAGTCTGATCGGGTTGCCTCCAAGCACCCAGAGTATCAAATCAGGTCACTTGCAAGCAGCCTCTCCCTCTGATAGGGTCACCTGTAAGAAATTGCACCATCAGTTTGCCTCAAAGCAGATGCATGAACAGCCTTCAATGCTCGAAACCACATGCACAAACAACCACCATGCCTCAAACCACATGCACAAATAACCTCCAAACCTCAAACCAAATGCACATACAAGCTCCACGCCTCAAAAAGTCCAGATTCACAAACATCCTCACACCTCTATCACATTCACAAACAGCTTTCAAGCCTCCAACCCTGAAAAAAAGATGCACAAAAAGGCTCCAAGCCTCAAACTAGAGCAAACTGCCACCTAGGTTCAACCCAGATGCACGGACAGTCTCCAAGCCTCAAACCAGATGTACTAACAAGCCTCAAACCATAGAAAACTGCCTCTAAGCTTCAAACCAGACAAACGAGCAGCTTTCTAGCCTTAATTCAGATGCACAAACTGCCTCTAAGCCTCAAATCAGATGTACAAACAGCCTCGAAGCAGGTGCACAAACACCCTTTAAGCCTCAAATAGGTTGCACAAACAGTCAACAAGCCTTGAGGGATGCACAAATAGTCTAAAAGCCTCAAACAGGATGCACAAGCATCCTCCAAGCTTCAAATCAGATGCACAAACTGCCACCATACCTCCTCCAATCAGATGCACAAACTGCCACCATACCTCCTCCAATCAGATGCACAAACAGCCATCAGCCTCATAGAAGATACAAAAACAGCATCCAAGCCTAAAACCAGATATACAAACATTCTACAAACCTCAAGCCAGATGCACAAACAGCCTCCCCGAAAGAGAAGTACACAGCCTCCAAGCCTGGAACCAGATGCACAAACCGCCTCCATGCACAAACCGCCTCCATTCATCGAATTAGATGCACAAATAGCTTCCTAGGGGACAACCAGATACACAAAGCCTCCAAGCCTCGAGCCAGATGCACAAACAGCCTCTAAGCAGGAGCACAAACAGCCTCCAAGCCTGGAACCAGATGCACAACCAACCTCCAAGCCTCAGCAGCCTATTTGGCTAAAACCAGATACATAAACCTCCTCCAAACCCTGAATCAGATGAACAAACAGTCTCAAAGTACATGCATAAATGGCCTCCCTTTGTCAAACCAGATGCACAAACAGCTATCATGCCTCAAAGCAGATGTACAAACACCCCTCAAGCCTCAAAACCGATGTACAAACACCCCTCAAGCCTCAAAACCGATGCACAACACCCCTCAAGCCTCAAAACCGATGCACTAAAACCCCTCAAGCCTCAAAACCGATGCACAAACACCCCTCAAGCCTCAAAACCGATGCACAAACACCCCTCAAGCCTCAAAATAGATGCACATATAGCCTCTTAAGCATCTAAACAAGATGCACAAACAGCCTGTAAGCCTGAAATCCATTGCACAAAGCCTCCACACCTTGAACCAAGCCTCCATGCCTCAAAACAGATGCAAAAAAAAAAAAAAAAAAAAAAAAAAAAGCCTCAAACCAGGTGCGAACAGCCTCCTGGCCTCATACCACATGCCTCCAAGCCTCATTGTTTGCACAAATAGCTTCCAAGTCTCATTGTATGCTAACCAGCCTCCAAGCCTGGAACCAGATGCACAAACAGCTTACCACCTCAATCCAGCTGCACAAACAGGTCACCAAGCCTCAAAACCAGTGGCACAAACAACCACCAAGCTCGACGAAATCAGATGCCCAAACAGAGGAAACCTCAAACCAATATGTACAAACTGCCTCCAATCCCAAAAACCAGACATAAACAGCCTCCAAGCTTCGGACCAGATGCACAACAGCCTCTACACCTCAAACCATATGATAAAAATTTACTATATATAATATACTAATTACATTACATTTTAACTTTTTCAAATTGATACAAAGTTTTGGCTGTAACAATCTATACCCATGTCATTAAAGAATTAAATTTGGTATTAATCTCTTATGTATCAATTATTGTTCCCCTGAGATCAAACATACTTTTTCATTTACTCCTTGGCTGTTAAGTATAACTTAATTAGTGTTTAATAAACCACCACTAGTCTGCCCATACTTGATCCTATCTGAAGCTCAAACACCAATAACACCTATACAAATGCAAGTAAAAACCAACTTTATATTTCATATGGAAAAACTACTCATATCCTAAGTTTTTATTAACCTATATGCAGCAAAGTCTAACTTTGTTTAGAGGATTTAAGTAAAATTTAATTCCTAATTAGATAAGAGTATATATGACAACCAGTTAAGATCAAACATTTGGATTTGACTACAGAAAAGCTTAATAAAACTTGCATGATGTTCCAGAGAATTTATAAAAATTCCAGTCTTATTTAAAGTGTTTTTAAAGAAAGCAACGGTTTTTGCCCTAAATAGAATAATTCAAAACAGAAGTTTCTCTGCCTTTAAGTCTTACAGTCTCACTGTATTGGGACAAAAATCTAAATCTATCAAGAACTTGCAAATATTAACTAACCTGACTTACTAGTCTCTCATTAATCTGAAATATAAAATATTCAATACAATTTTCTATATATAAGTTGTCAAGGATAACACCAACATTTTACCATTAAAACTTAGTAACTGAAATGTTTTTAAACTGCCATAATTATGGAAACTGAAATGTTTTTAAACTGCCATAATTATGGAAATATTAAAGGTATTTTCTAGAAAAAAAAATCAAAACGCAGTACTCCTGTTTCTAAAGCAATGGGAAACTGTCCAATTGGCAGATAAAATGACAGTGATGGAGAGAGCATTAAAACACTAAATGGAAAGCATTAAAACACTAAAAAGTTCCAAACCTGAAAGTCCTAAAAAGTTCCAAACCTGAAAAAGTCCTATATTACCATCCTGTATTACCCAATGTATATTAAAATACCAAATGGCAAACATACCTGGAAAAATCTATGGGGAAATTATTCCAATAAAAGTTTTTACCATAATCTGAGAATCTTGTCAAGTGGAGTGCCTCACACGGCGATGTTTAATTGTGTAGGGCAGAGTTCTGGAATAGCCTTTTCAAATGATTGGCGTGGGCATCACATTGTTGAAGGATTACAGGCATTCTTCCTTTTAAAAAAGTTTTTTAACAGTTCTTCATAAACCCTATCAAGAGTAGCTCTTCTCAGATCTCGTCATTTGCAAGGCAATGTCAAATTGCCGGTCAACAAATGCAGTGTTATGATTATTCACAGTTACCAGGGAAGTTGTAACATGAAAAAGAAGAAATGCACATGTTATTCATACTATATTGTTAATGTTATTCAGCATTCACATGCAATGCTATTAAATTAATAATTTACTGTACATAATTGCACATGAAAACTTGTGGTATATATATAATTCTATAAATAATTAAACACCAAGCAAACTTGCAGGTATGCAATCTACAATTTAAGAATTGTGTAAATAAATAAAAAGATTTGCCCTTTATAAAAATTTTGGGGTCCAATAAAAATATTGGCTCAAATTAATGGTGTTAACATTAAGTATAACTATTCTATATGTCAGTCAAATGTAAGTCCCTTTCTCATTTTCAGTATGTTACCTATTCATATAAACCAGAGTCTTTTAATTAGGGAGATTGATTCAGTGCGAGCTTGAGCTCGAGTTTGCTGTTAAAGTCGGATAACAAGGGTTATCCAGCTGGTAAAGGTGCAAGGAGAGTAGCCCAGCCCACTTTCAGCTGTTGAGCCTTCACTTTTGACTTTTCGTCAAAAGACAGGTTTTGCTGAGGAGGAAGCTAGATTAAAGGACTCCGGTTTGTATGACTAGGAAAATTACACATTAACATTTTTTTATATTTTCCTATGGGCCATACAAACCTCCTTTCTCCAATTAGGGAGACACACTGCTTGATGAGATGGAAGTCCCTTTGAACTGTAGGATTCAAGTTAAAGTGATCACTTGATCTCTGCAGAAGCAAAGAAATTACCCCAACAATCTCCTACCTAACTTTCATAGGGATGAAAGGCTTATAGGATCTGGGCTGTATAAGCATGTACCCAATCAAACTAGATATACCCTTCCCTGAAGGGGATGTCAGTTGGAAACATATCTTGTATTGTATAATGTCACTGGGTTGGTATAAGATCCACCATTCCCCAGCTTGTTAAAGGGGAATGGTGGAAATTAGTCTTTAGACCCAAGGAACGGAGCTCTGAAACGTAACTAACTAGCTTCAGGTCAGATTCAGCACATTTTGACCACTTCGTGCCTGAGGGAGGACAGCAGAAAGAAGGAGAAAAGTTAGTCAAACAACTGTTCATTCCAAACTTACACCTACAGTTTACCATAGACAATGTTGTGGTTAGCAGGCTGCGACCAGGTATAGCACCCAGACTTACTGTCGGGCTAACGACTCTGCTCCTGACTAACCCATATCTGATTAATGACCCTGTTGGAATGCTTTAGAATATCTGGGCACCAACCATTGTTTTGGTTGTGGGTAAGAGGATCCACCAAGCTACATATAGTTCTGGTAAGATTTTTCTACATGAGCATTACAATTCATTACACAGTTGAGGATCGGATGAGGTTAAGGGCCACATATAAGCAAGTTCTAAAAAAAACAAAAATAAAAACTACTTATTCTCCCTCACTAAATATTGCATAATTAAGGTAAGGAAGAACAGAACCTTCAAAGAGAAAATTAATGCACATTCACAAAAACAAAAAAGTAGATTACTTTTCATTAGACACATCAACAGTTACAAAGGCCATGAAAATTATTTAGAGGCCTTATATTTTGCTATAAAACTACACACCATTAAACACTTGAGATGACCATTCCACTGACCTAATATCCTAAGATTAATTACGCCACAGGTTAAAAAACCTTTAGTGCCGTTTTGAAATCTTTGCATAAAAACACAACCTTTAACTATATCCATATCTTTGAGCTTAAAATGTTAAAACAAACCCCAAGCACGAGCTCTAACAATGTAAAAAATAATAGTTTACATTTTAAAAAGGGATCACAGTCTGGTTGCCAAATTTATAACCACACTGACCACCCATATACATTTCACAGGATAACCACAGGCAAGTTACTTCATTGAGTTAATGGGATCCATGTTACTTGTAAAAGGTCCTGTGTAGCTCAAGGGTACTTTTACAAGGGAATAGTTTGCAAACATCACACAACACACTCACACAAAGTCGTCCTCGAGGTCATGATAAATCATAAACGACAGTGATCAAAGCACTCGTTTGCCAACTGGTTCCATACAGAGTGTAAGAGATAGCACAAACCTGAAATAAAAGGACATTTTACATAACAATTGAAAGGTTGAGGAGTTACACAAATATGAATAAGCAAAATTATGATACGATAATACAATGAAAAATATTTCAACACTCAAAATTATTATTACAATGACTTGCATCACTGTCCTTGGTGGGAACTGGGCTGGTTAAATAACTACTCAAGCAGCCACCACATGTCCAAGCACAAAGTTGTTATGTCTCTAGAGCTTTGATGTGCAGATACCTTTCTTCTTTGGTCTGCAAACACCAGGCAAATGCCCAAGACAATCAAGTCATCCCCAGGTGCCCCCCACCTTTCCTTCTACACATTCGAGAACGGTTGCATATCAGGAGGTAGAGTTTAGTGGAATTTCACTAATGAGGTTCTTATCGAGCCACAAGGACAAATTGGTCTTACCCTCCTGCTCCATTGGAATAGGATGGAATGTGGAGATCACCTACGGCTAACCAGTGATCCTTCAGACACCACTGAAGGGATCTCTGGTGGAGGCACCAGCGTGGAACGAGCTTCTCTAATAGGAGAGGCGACTCCCAGCGCCAAGCTGGTACTTCTGACTTGGACAGGAATGAACATACAACCTCTTTGAGCCTGCTGATAATATAGTTTGATGGAAAGACTCACTTCTGCCATATATCAACATGGCCAGGTACTTAAACCTCTGCGTGGGTATAAGACTCGCTTCTCCCAGTTTACTACAATTCCATGATCACGGCAAAATGCAAGAAGGCAATGTCGATTCTATAGCAACTGCCCTTCTGAGGCGGCCATGATAAACCAATCATCAAGATACATTGACAAACTTATCCCTTGTGAATGGGTCCAAGAGGCTACCACTGAACACCCGAGAGAACACTAGGGGAACCATACATAGTCCGTAGCACAGTCTTGAACTGGTGCACTGTACTGTCAAGGAAGAAGCAGATGTACTTTCAAGAGGAATGATGAACAGGCACTTTTAAAGTATGCATCCTTCATGTCTTCCAGAAGCATGAAGTCTCCCTCTCTAAAAACAAAAAGACAGCACATACTGTATTGTTTCCATATTAAACTTTGTTAGGTGAACAAACTTAAGATATAGGTCGTAGACCGGCCTCCAGCCCCCAGTTGCCTTTTCACCAGGAAGAGCAAACTAGAGCAGCTCTGAGACTTTTCTCCGATGACTTAGAGCGTGTTCAACATTCCTTCTACCTCTAACCATAAGGCCTGAGATTTGTGTCAACTAATTTACCAAGTAGGAAGACAGGCATCCCCTACTCTCAGCAGCAGGAGAGAGGAATCGCTGGCACCAGGGTTTCCCTCTCCCATCCCTCTTCTGACTGGCCCCCCTACCAAAAAGGGAGCAGATTGGGGTACTTTAAATGGCTGTGCACACCCATGCAGTTTTTGGGCGTCTTGGACTGGGCACAAGGGCCTTTCTTGATCCCAATCCCACAGGCTTTGCCTCAATCGAAGGTTTAGTTGCCACCATCTATGAAAGACTGGTTCCCCTGAAGTTTAGAATACTGAATTAGGGAGTCTTGTGAAGCAGTACTCCCATAATCTTACTGCTGCCTGTACACAAATCCCAGGAAGGAGAGACCTTACTGAATTAGGGAGTCCTGTGAAGCAGTACTCCCACAATCTTACTGCTGCCTGTACACAAATCCCAGGAAGGAGACACTTTAAACTCCACACCGACTTATTATGTAATGACAACACCACCTCTTAGTAACCTGTTTTGAGAAGTGAGAAAAAAAAGTCATCTCTTCAAAGCCCAGTTAACCTACCAATTTCCTGTCTGGTGGACAAGGAAGGTGACTGCACAAGACACTGTAATTCTCCAAAGCTTCCTAGGTTAATAACCTGGTCGACTCTACGAAGTATGTTACCGAGAAGGGAACCTGCTAACAGTGTGGAGAAAGACCAAATGTGAAGCCTCCATGGACGCCAACTCAGGCCGAAAAGGAGGTGCCTTCAACCTCGAGTCTCTCCAATGAGCGGACACCCATGGGTTAACCTGCAGAGAGGCAGATGCAACATTCTCTGGTGTATAGAGCTCCATTGCCTGGAGAGGGAGTTTGCAGGATCTTGCTTGACCAACTGGACTCAGTAATTTTGCAGATCCAAAGATCCAATTGGCCTCTCAATCCAAGGCCACCAAGTCCTCTAGATCAGACCATGGCAATTCCAACAAAGGCATCGATCCTTGAAGGAGCACTTATGTGCCAATCATTGACTGAGGCTCTACCAAGATGAAGGTTCCATGGTTGCCTCTCCCAGCCCAATGTACTCACAAATGAAGGCAAGGATCTCCACAAAGGAACTCTCAGACTCAGGCTAGTATGCTCAGTGGGAGCTGGATTGCAGTCCAGTGTCCGAGACCTCCTGCCTCCTCGAACCTTCGTGCCTCACCAGGGCTGAGGGCAAGCAGCACACTCCGGAGATTCTGCTATGGCCCCCCTCAAGCACGACTGCTCTGTTCAAAGGAAGATTCCAGAATGTAATTGGGGTCAAAAAGAGACCTGGGCAGGCCAACAGCAATGGGTAATGAGAAGAGAAGAACTCCTAGTACGGGACCAAGAAGAACCTTCAGCACCAGGTACTATTGTGGGTTGGGGCGGTGACAACCATGGCCTGGGGAATCACCAGGGTCCCTGACACTGGGGAAACAACCATTTCCTTTATCAGTGGCGTCACCGGGGACATTTGAGACAGCGAACAGGGGATCTGGGGGAAGAAGTAGCTTTGGCCGCAGACTCCCTCGAAAGTCATGGAAGGCCTACTTGAAAGACCCAAGGAATCCCAAGACTGCTTAAGGACAAATTCTTAAATGGTCTGCATGGTCATGGGCAAAGTCTCCATTGTCCAAAAGGGGTGCAGCGAATACTAGGAGTTTCCCCAAACCTCCCGAAACACCTGAAAATGTATATGTAGATCCTATGGCTCCAAGCCCTGCAGCAGATATCCAAGGGAGCAATCCAGTGTGGTATGCATGGGCAGTAATAGTAGTCTCACATCCAGAGGAGACCTTAGAAACAAAAGACTTCACTGGAGTCTTCTTGGGCGTTGCCCAGTCCGACCCCAACAAATGCATTGCATACTTCTTCCCTTTCAGGTAGTCTGCCTACCTCTGCAGTGGAGGCCACGACCTACACTTAGTGCACTGTGATGATTGCATACAATCATACCCCCTACAAGACTGACAAGAGGGAGTGTGAACCTACAGCCAGTTTAGCCATAAACCGGTTGTAGCATCCATCCATCCTCAGGGAAATACAAACTTTTTTCTGTCATTCTATCATTTCATAATTCCAATTACTTATTGAAATATAGAAAATGAAAAGTTTTTGCAAGGAAACCGATACTCATCAGTGGCCACATCAAAAGTAAAGGTTCTCTGGCTTGAAAGGGGAGAGGCTACTTGCCCAGCACTCTCACCAGTTGTATAACCACTTCTTATCAAATTAAGAGAAGAGTACAGTATTTGTATGCTGTGTCGGAACAAATCCATATTCATGCTCTGGTTTCAAGCAAGGCAACTTGCAGCTATTTGGAAGCATTCTATCCAATAAGTACTAAGGGTACCAACTAGACACTGACATTCCTCCTTTTGGTGTTTACATATGCATGGAATAAAATCTTACAGACTACAAGTGGCAGCAAACTACTTTGTCCAAAATACAGTAAGGACCTTGTAAAAATATGTTAAAAGGTTATTGCAGACTAAGAAAACAGATACACGATGGGTAGAAAAATAATGCAACTGACCAAGCATATATTTTAATTGTTATCATCACTATCAAGAAACGCCTCGTCCTCATCATTGCTGTCGAGGTTGCTAATGATGGGGGTTGGATGATAATGGAGTTCACACCTTTATGTACGATATCAGTGAACTAATACACGTCTGAAAGATCTGGCCCGTTGTAACGCACTCTACCCACACCACCTTGTTGCACGAAGCTCTTGCTTCTTTTAGCCTGACCTGTAATAGACATGGACTAAAAGTAATATGTAATGCATAATAGTAATCGATTATTATAAGGTTTCAGAGTAATAGTAATAGAATAAAACAATAGCTGTAGTAATAATAGTGTAAGTAATACAAGGCAAAGTAATAGATAATAGCAAAATACTTTTTCTTATTGTGCCCAAGCTATCTATATAATGGTATGTTAACCTATTCATATTGAACTTTTAAGGTAGTAACATCTGTCAACTGCATTACACATAGCATGAACACAAGTAATGTTATAGGGCAACAGCATCTCACAGCATGTTTGTTGGCAATTTCAATGCTCACCTTCCAGAGAGGTTAAATTCTGTTTCTCCTACTGATCACCACGGCTCAATAGCTTTAGGCTTTGCCTCCGAATCAGACTGTGAGCAAATCATAAGCGAGGCTACTCAAAGGTCTGGTAAATGCTTGGACCTCGTATACACCGACTCTCCTGGCATTATAACAATTAAGATTGGTTCTCCAGTTGGGGCACCTGATCATGCTTGATTTCATTAGTGAAAACTGAGCAGCCTGTCCCTGATGTATCGTACTCGTGTAAGATTTACATGAAATCTCGACGTAGACTGGAATGGGATTTTGCAAGATCCTTTGGGATTGAATTGGTCACAATTGCATAGTAGTATTGATCCTGTTGTCCCTTTGAATGAGAGTCTAGTCAACATAATTGAAAGGCATATCCCTTCACGTGTGCTAAAGTACCGGACAATCCATGGTTCGATGATGATTATAGACGTGCTTATTTGGAGGAGGAGGAGGTCTATCATCTTTGGAAGGGTAAAAGATAAGATTTGACCTGGAATAACTATACTCAGCTTAAGAGCTTTTGCTCAGTTTATGCTTCAACTGAAAAGGAAACCAATTTAACCATAAACAAATCCCTTTCTGGGAAAACCCAGGAACTAAAGTGGTGGACTACCCTTAAGACTGCACTCTTTAGTGTAGATGCAACAGTTCTGCCTTTACTTAAACCAGATGGCTCTGTCACTCTCGTCCAAAGGAAAACTTAACCCTTTTGGCTGAAGTGTTTGATAGTAAGCAGAGTAATGAAACGCTATCTTCCTCATTCCTGTTTTCCCCGAGGCTAAACTAACTAGTTAACTTTTACTGTCTCCTGAAGTTAAAGCTCTTAATGGACTTAAATGCTTATGGAGGTGAAGAGCCAAATAGTATTTATTTGTTTTTTATATAAGACTGCAGATTTCTTAGCTCCAAAATTGTGTTTTATTGCGCAAGTTAGTAAGAGGAGGAGCTTTTAGAACTTTTTGGAGAATTGGTAATATTACTCCACCATGTAAATGTGTTTGTGGTCGATCAAGTCCAACTGATTACAGCCCAATATCCATAACTCCCATATTATATAAAGTTTTGATCATCTTTTGGCAATTTGGTTTTTATAAAGGTCTTGGAGCATGTGATGCCCTTCTTACAATCTCCAATACTATACACAAATCGCTTAATTGTGGTCAGGAAGTTCGTATGATTGGCCTTTAATTTAGTGGTGCCTTTGACTGCATTAATGATAAGACCCTTGTTTTCAAACTCACACCATTAAATATACCACATAGCCTGCACTATCACAGGTCATAATTTATATAATCATTCAAATGTGTATTGTAAAGACTACACCAATAAATATGCCTTAGAGCCTGTGTTCTCACAGGACATAATTCATATAATAATTTAATGGCATATTGTAAAGATTATACCATTAAATATGCCACACAGCCTCTGCTATCATAAGTCATATATACTCATTAAAAGGTGTATTGTAAAGACTATACCAATAAATATACCACAGAGCCTGTGTTATCACAGGTCATAATTTATGGCGTACTGTGAAGACTACAACAATGAATATTCCACAAAGCCTGTGTTATCCGAGTTCATGATTTATATAATCATTTAATGGCATATTGTAAAGACAATACCATTAAATATGCCACAGTCTGTGCTATCATGAGTCTTAATTTATATAATCATTAAAAGGTGTATTGAAAAGACTATACCATTAAATATCCTAACAGACTGTGCTATCACAGGTCATAATATACATGATAATTAAAATGATATTTTCATCATAAAATAAATTTTTGAATATACTTACCCGGTGAATATATAAATAGCTGACGTCTCCGACGGCCCGACAGATTCCAAAAAACTCGCGAGCGATCGCCATGAAGGTTGCGGGTGTGCCCATCAGCGCCGACTATCGGCCAGATACCGCATATACTTCTCAACCACTCCAGTTCTTCTCAGTCCGCTGGGTCTCTATCAGGGAGGAAGGGAGGGCCTTTAATATTATATATTCACCGGGTAAGTATATTCATAAATTTATTTTATAATGAAAATATCATTTTTAAATATTAAACTTAGCCGGTGAATATATAAATAGCTGATTCACACCCATGGTGGTGGGTAGAGACCAGTATTAATACAATAAAGGCGTATATGCTCAAGAGTTTTTGACAAATATTTCATAAAAAACAAACTTAAGTATAGGTACCTGGTAAGGAAGCTGACTCTGATGATTACTCTGCCTCATTAGTCCGCTTTCCTCACGAAGCCCAGCCATCCTCTCAGGATGCTGAAAGACTACCAGGAGCTGTTATATCCAGGGCGAACACCCCTATAACAGGACCTCATCAAAACCCTTAATCTGGGCGCTCAAGAAACAACATTTGACCACCCGCCAAACCAAAAAGATTGCGAAAGACTTCCTAGTCTTCCATACAACCCAAGACAAGATTAAAAACATTTCAAGAGAAGATTAAAAGGATATTGGGATTAAGGGAATGTAGTGGTAGAACCCTCACCCACTACTGCACTCGCTGCAACGGATGGACCCAGTGTGTAGCAGTCCTCATAGAGTCTGGACGTCTTTTAAGTAAAATGAAGCGAACACTGACTTGCTCCTCTAAAAGGTCGCGTCCATAATACTTCGAAGGGATCTATTTTGCTTAAAAGCCACCGAAGTCGCTATTGCTCTCACTTCGTGAGTCTTGACCTTAAGCAAACTACGATCCTTCTCACTTATATGAGAATGTGCCTCCCGGATTAAAAGTCTAACAAAGTAAGATAACACATTCTTAGAAATGGGCAATGAGGGCTTCTTAACGGAGCACCATAAAGCCTCAGAACAATCTCGTATTGGTTTAGTTCTAGACAAGTAAAACTTAAGAGCTCTAACAGGGCACAGCACTTTTTTCAACTTCATTACCTACGATCTCTGAAAGACTAGGTATTTCAAAAGATTTAGGCCAAGGACGAGACGTTAGTTCGTTCTTGGCCAAAAAACCAAGTTGAAGAGAACATACAGCTTTATTCGTCGAGAAGCCGATGTTCTTACTAAAAGCATGGATCTCACTGACCCTTTTAGCCGAAGCCAAGCTCACCAAAAAAAGTGTCTTGAGGGTAAGATCCTTCAGGGAGGCTGAATTTAATGGCACAAACCTGTCTGACATTAGGAACTGTAGGACCACGTCTAAGTTCCAAGCAGGAGTTGAAATACGACGTTCCTTAGAGGTCTCGAAAGACTTAAGGAGGTCTTGGAGATCTTTGTTATTTGAAAGATCCAAGCCTCTATGCCTGAAAACAGAAGCCAACATGCTTCTGTAGCCTTTAATGGTGGAAGCAGAGAGGGAGCGACCGTTTCTCAGATACAGGAGAAAATCCGCAATCTGCGCTACAGAGGTACTGGAGGAGGAAATAGAGGAGGACTTGCACCAATCTCTAAATACCTCCCACTTCGACTGGTAGATCTTGATTGTAGAGGATCTCCTAGCCCTCGCGATCGCTCTGGCTGCCTCCTTCGAAAATCCTCGAGCTCTTGAGAGTCTTTCGATAGTCTGAAGGCAGTCAGACGAAGCGCGAGGAGGTTTTGATGAAGTCTCTTTACGTGAGGCTGCCGTAAGAGATCCATCCGTAAAGGCAGACTCCTTGGAACGTCTACCAGCCATAGAAGTACCTCTGTGAACCACTCTCTCGCGGGCCAGAGGGGAGCAACCAACGTCAACCTTGTCCCTTCGTGAGAGGCGAACTTCTGCAACACCTTGTTGAGGATCTTGAACGGTGGAAATACGTAAGCGTCCAGGTGAGACCAGTCTAACAGAAAGGCATCTATGTGGGCCGCCTCTGGATCTGGGACTGGAGAGCAATAAGTCGGGAGCCTTTTGGTCAGCGAGGTCGCAAAGAGATCGATGGTGGGTTGACCCCAAGTCATCCAAAGACTCTTGCACACATCCTTGTGGAGGGTCCACTCTTTAGGGATCACCTGACCTCTCCGACTGAGACAGTACGCCAAGACGTTCAACTTCCCTTGGACGAACCTCGTCAAAAGTGAGATGTTTCGATCTTTTGACCAGATGAGGTGGTCCCTTGCGATGACGAAAAGAGCGTGGGAGTGAGTGCCTCCTTGCTTGGAGATGTAAGCCAAGGCCGTGGTATTGTCCGCATTCACTTCTACCACCTTGTTTCGAAGCAGATTCTCGAAACTCGTCAGTGCTAAATGGACTGCCAACAGCTCATTGCAGTTGATGTGAAGGATCCTCTGGTCTGCCGTCCAAAGACCCGAGCATTCCAGACTGTCCAGAGTCGCCCCCCAACCCAAATGCGACGCGTCTGAAAATAACACATGGTTTGGGTTCTTGACTGCCAGAAACAGACCTTCTCAAAGTCTTATATTGCTGTCCCACCAGGCTAGGCAAGTCTTGACTGGTTCGGAGATCGGGATCGAGACCGCCTCCAAAGTTTCCTCCTTGTTCCAATGGGAGTCTAAATGGAACTGGAGAGGGCGTAGGTGAAGTCTCCCTAGAGAGATAAACTGTTCCAGGGATGAAAGCATCCCTAGGAGGCTCATCCAGCTTCTCACAGAGCAATGGTCTTTCTCTAGCATGAGACGGACTTTGAGCAAAGCTTGCTCTATCCTGTTGGCAGACGGAAAAGCCCGAAAAGCTAGACTCTGTATCTCCATCCCCAAATAGAGAATCGTTTGGGAGGGAGTCAGCTGAGACTTCTCTATGTTCACCAATAGGCCCAACTCCTTCGCAAGATCCAACGTCCACTGTAGGTCCTGCAGACAGCGATGACGGGACGACGCTCTGAGTAACCAGTCGTCCAGGTACAGGGAGGCTCTGATCCCCGATAAATGTAGGAATTTTGCTACATTTCTCATGAGCCTCGTAAAAACAAGAGGAGCAGGGCTGAGGCCGAAGCACAGTGCTCGGAATTGGTACACCACATTCCTGTATACAAACCTTAGATACGGCTGAGAATCTGGGTGTATAGGAATGTGGAAGTACGCATTCTGCAAGTCGAGAGAGACCATCCAGTCTCCCTCTCTGACTGCTGCTAGAACGGATTTGGTGGTCTCCATCGTAAACTTTGTTTTGACAACAAACACGTTGAGAGCACTGACATCCAGCACCGGCCTCCAACCTCCTGTATGCTTTGGCACTAGGAAGAGACGGTTGTAAAAACCTGGGGATTGAAGGTCCGAGACTTTCACCACCGCCCCCTTCTTTAACAACTGAGACACCTGCAGATGTAATGCCTGTCTCTTCGACTCCTCTCGATACCTGGGAGAGAGGTCTATCGGATCGTTTACTAGGTGGTCTCCGTACAAAAGGGATTTTGTAACCCTCCTTTAGCAACAAAATAGACTCCCGGTCTGCACCCCTCTTCTCCCAGGCCTGCCAGAAGTTGGTCAATCTGGCCCCTACTGCTGTCTGAGGACGTGGGCAGTCAGACTCTGCCACGGGAGGACTTAGATCCTCTCCTCTTACCTCTCTTACTATCGGCACGAGAGCCTCCCTTACTGGGAGCTCTGCCACGAAAGGGCGGGATAAACCTTGTCGCTGGAGTATCAAATTTAGGTCTGTTGACATAAGAGGACGAAGGTACAGCCTTACGCGCAGACGTGGCCATCAAATCATGAGTATCCTTCTGCACAAGAGACGCTGCGATATCCTTAATCAGCTGCTGCGGGAACAGGGCAGAAGACAATGGCGCAAAGAGTAGTTCTGACCTTTGACAAGGAGTGACACCTGCAGACAGGAAAGAACAAAGTCTCTCTCTCTTCTTAAGAACTCCTGCTGTAAAAGTAGCAGCGAGTTCATTAGAGCCATCTCGGATAGCCTTGTCCATGCAGGACATAATTTGCACAGAGACATCACGGTCTGCTGAGGAGATCTTCCTACTCAAGGCTCCCAGCGACCAATCCAAAAAGTTGAAAACTTCAAAGGCCCTATAAACTCCTTTGAGGAGATGATCTAGGTCTGAAGAGGACCAGCAAACCTTCGAGCGTCTCATGGCCAGACGATGAGGAGAGTCTACGAGGCTTGAGAAGTCTCCCTGGGCAGAGGCAGGTACTCCCAAGCCGAGAACTTCTCCCGTGTCATACCAGACGCTCGCACGAGAAGCCAGTTTGAAAGGGGGAAAAGCAAAAGCTGACTTCCCCAAACTCCTCCTGGTCATTAACCAGTCGCCTAATAAACGCAAAGCTCTCATAGAAGAGCGAGAGAGCACTAACTTTGTGAACGACGGAGTCGAAGCAGCTAGGCCCAGCGTGAACTCTGATGGGGGCGAATGAGGAGCAGCAGACACAAAATGATCAGGAAAAAGTTCCTTAAAAATAAGCATGATCTTCTTAAAATCAAAAGAGGGCTGAGCAACTTTAGGCTCCTCTCCGTCCGAAAAAGTCCCCAAAGGAATATCAGTTGGAAGGGGATCAACGACTTCCTCATCCGACGGAACTTCCTCCGACAACTGCCGAGTCTCGCGATACGGAGAGACATGCCGAGGAGGCAACGCTTGACAGGCTATGTCAACATGCGACAGAGCAGCAGCAACAGCTGAGGTAACGACGTCACGCCGCGGCTGCAAAGACTGAAAGTTTTGTGACTGACAAACAACAACAGCCTGAGTTGATTGCCGTTCGACATCACGTCGAGACTGCATTGACTGCAGGGTCTGAGCAGGAAAAACAACATCTGGCTGCGGTGACAGACGTTCAACGTCACGTCGGGGCAACGGAGTCGGTCGACGAACGTCAGTGCGGGGCTGCGGTGACAGCTGCTGAACGTCACCTCGAGACTGCGGCAAAGGGGGTTCCACGTCACGTGACTGACGTGAATGACGAGGAACACGATCAGAATCGCGTTTAAAAGCACTAGAAACATTAGCGCTAACATCATAAGGACGAGAAAACACTCGTTTAGGCGGCTGAAGGCCAGAGTCACGCTTATCGTACTGGCGAACCGCAAGCAAAGGATCTTTGCGAACCTGTTCATGCTCTTAAACCTCCATTAAAGAGGAAAGTTTAGACTGCATGTCCCGCAGGACAACCCACTTCGGGTCAACGGGAGTCGGAACGGGCCGTGACGTCGGTAACGTCTGTGCATGCAAATCATCGCACCTATCGAGACCCTCGGACTCCGTGTTATGTTTTCGCTTAACAGGCGAACAGCCATCCGATGACTGCAAGAGGTCAGAGCTGCCCCAATGGCTACAGCCAGGACGCTGGACCTGTCCTGAAGGGACTGACTTGCGCTTTAAGGGTCTAGAAACCTTACGCCAAGGTTTCTTATGCGACAATTCGTCAGAAGACGAGGAGAACTTAGTCTCCCCCGTCTTATGGTAAGGACGTTCTTGATGAGAAACGTCTGATACCAAAGAGGGAACGTCTGTACGTCGGTTTACACCTCTCGCTCCCTTAAGTCCTACGACATTCCTTCTCCCTGGTGCAGGGGAGCCTGAAAGAGGTCTCGGACTAGGGGAGTGACAAGCACGAACAGACGAACCCTCGGTCGCAACACTAAACACATTTTGCGCACTTTCCACTTTACCACTTTGATTTTCTACTTTACCACTTTGACACTTTAACAACTTAACATCGGACATAAGCTGGTTCCTGTCCGAGGCTAAGGTTTCAACCTTCTCACCTAATGCTTGAATGGCTAAAAACATATCGCGCATTGAAGGTTCACGAGTGCTAATAGGGGGTTCAGAAACTACCACTACAGGGGAAGGATTAGGTTCAGGGGCATGGGAGGAGGAAAATTCTAAAGATCTAGAAGAGCTTCTCCTCACCCTATCTCTTTCGAGCTTACGAGTACTGTATACTTTTCATACTCTAACCACTCGAATTCCGACAAAACCACGCACTCCTCACACCGATCTCCTAATTGGCAGGATTTACCCCGGCAATTAGAACAAACAGTATGAGGGTCGATAGAGGCCTTCGGAAGACGTTTGTTACAATCTCTCGCACATTTGCGATATACAGGAGAAGGGTCAGCCATTATGAACAACCAGAGAAAATCCAAAGTAAAGCCAAGTTCATCAACAAAAACAAAAAAGGTTTCAAGAGTTTTATTTAAGGAACACACCAACACAGCGAAAGCCAATAAAACCCAAAACAAAGTACTTCACCAATTCGGTAGAAAACTCAAGGTCTAGAGCGAGCGGAACCAATGTTGTCGGTGACACCGACAGAGAAGAACTGAAGTGGTTGAGAAGTATATGCGGTATCTGGCCGATAGTCGGCGCTGGTGGGCACACCCGCAACCTTCATGGCGATCGCTCGCGAGTTTTTTGGAATCTATCGGGCCGCCGGAGACGTCAGCTATTTATATATTCACCGGCTAAGTTTAATATTTAAAAAGGCATATTGTAGAGACTAACAATAAATATGCCACAGAGCCTGTGGTATCAAAGGTCATAATGTATTAAATCATTAAAAGGCGAATTATAAAGACTATACCACTAATTATGCCACAGCTTTTGCTATCACAGGTCTTAATTTCTACATACATACATACATATACCAAGGCACTTCCCCCAATTTTGGGGGGTAGCTGACATCAAACAAATGAAACAAAAAAAGGGAACCTCTCCTCTCTACATTCCTCCCAGCCTGACAAGGGACCCAACCAAGTTCAGACGGCACTGCTAGGGTGACAAAGCCCACCCTCCCCCGCCATCCACCACAGATGAAGCTTCATAACGCTGAATCCCCTACTGCTGCTACCTCCGAGGTCATCCAAGGCACCGGAGGAAGCAGCAGGGCCTACCGGAACTGCGTCACAATCGCTCGCCATTCATTCCTATTTCTAGCACGCTCTCTTGCCTCTCTCACATCTATCCTCCTATCACCCAGAGCTTTCTTCACTGCATCCATCCACCCAAACCTTGGCCTTCCTCTTGTACTTCTCCCATCAACTCTTGCATTCATCACCATCTTTAGCAGACAACCATTTTCCATTCTCTCAACATGGCCAAACCACCTCAACACATTCATATCCACTCTAGCTGCTAACTCATTTCTTACACCAGTTCTCACCCTTACTACTTTGTTCCTAACCCTATCTACTCGAGATACACCAGCCATGCTCCTTAGACACTTCATCTCAAACACATTCAATTTCTGTCTCTCCGTCACTTTCATTCCCCACAACTCCGATCCATACATCACAGTTGGTACAATTACTTTCTCATACAGAACTCTCTTTACATTCATGCCCAACCCTCTATTTTTTGCATCCTTCATTTGCTGCAACAACAGACCCCAAATACATTTACTCATCCACCACCTCAAGTAACTCTCCATTCAACATTGACATTCAACCTCGCACCACCTTCCCTTCCTGAACATCACATAACCTTACTCTTAGCCCCATTAACTCTCAACTTCCTTCTCTCACACACCCTTCCAAATTGTCACTGATCATCCAAGCTTTTCTTCCTTAATTTATATAATCATTTAATAGCATATGATAAAGAATACACCATTAAATATGCCCCACAGCCTTTGCTATTACAGGTCAATTTATATAATCATTAAAAGGCATATTATAAAGACTATACCACTAAATATGCCACACAGCCTTTGCAGTCACAGGCCACCAAAGACACTACCAATAAATATGGCACAGAGCCTGTGTTATTACAGGTCATAATACGTATCAAAAGGCGTATAGTGAGACTATACGAATAAATATGCCACAAAGTCTTTCTTACCACAAGTCATAATTAATATAATCATTAAAAGGCATATTGTAAAGACTATACAAATAATTATGGCACAAAGCCTGTGTTATCAGAGGTAATTTATATACTTATCAAGAGGCATATTATAAAGATTATACCAATAAACATGCCACAGAGCCTGTGCTATCACAGGTCATAATATATAAAATCATTAAAAGGGGTGTTGTAAGGACTATCCATAAATATGCCACAGAGCCTGTGTTATCACAGGCCATAACTTATATAATCATTAAAAGGCGTATTGTAAAAACTATACCACTAAACATGTCACACAGCCTCTGATATAACATATCATAATATATACAATTAAAAGACGTATTTTAAAGCCTATACCACGTATTATGCCACACAGCATTTGCTATCACGCGTCATAATACATATAATTATTGAGAGGCATATAGTAAAGACTATACCACTAAATATGAACCACGGCCTGTGCTATCACAGGTCAATTTATATAATCATTTAATGGCATATTGTAAAGACTTTACCATTAAATATGCCATACATCCTGGGCTATCACAGCTCACAATATATAAAATTAAAAGGCATATTGTAAAGACTACACTAATAAATATGCCACAGAGCCTGTGTTATCACAGGTCATAATTTATATAATCATTTAATGGCATATTATAAAGACCATACCACTAAATATTCCACACATCCTGGGCTATCACAGGTCATAATTTATATAATCATTAAAAGGGTATTGTAAAGACTAACACTAATTATGCCACAGAGCCTGTGGTATCACACGTCATAGTATGTATAATCATTAAAAGGCATATTGTAAAGTCTATACCACTAAATATGCATCACAGCTTGTGCTATCACAGCTCATATATAAAATCTTTAAAAGGCGTATTGTAAAGATTACCACTGAATATGCAACACAGCCTGTCCTATCAAACGCCTTAATATATATAATCATTAAGAGGCATATTATGAAGACTACCACTAAATATGCAACACAGCCTGTGCTATTACAGGTAATAATTTATATAATCATTTAATGACATTTTAAAGACGACCATTAAATATGCCACAGCTTGTCCTATCACAGGTCATAATTTATATAACAATTAAAACGTGCATCATAAAGACTATACCAATAAATATGCCAAAGAGCCTGTTTTATCACAGATCATAATTTACATAATCATATAATAGCCTAAAGTACAGACAATACCAATAAATATGCCACAGAGTCTGTGGCATCACAGGTTCTAATTTATATAATGATTTAATAGGATATTATAAAGACAACACCACTAAATATGCCCCAGAGCCTGTGTTATCACAGGTTCTAATTTATATGATAATTCAATAGCATATTGTAAAGACAATACCAATAAATATGCCATAGAGCCTGTGTTATCACAGTAGTCATAATTTATACATTTTTTTTTTTCAATACAAGACCTTAAACCTCTTCACAAAATGTCACTACTTCATCATATTTATCAATATCAATGTTTAAAGGGTATTTACACCTCACAACCTTTTTGGCAATAGTAAAACTACCTTGCAGAACTTTAGGCTACTATAAATATCAATAAATTTGTAATTAAAATTTGAAATTGGGAGAAAACATAATTGCAGATGACAATAACCCGCCCATTCATTGAACTATATATATGAGCTTTAGACAAGGTCTATTTTTCAAAACGCTTTCTTAAGGGTAGGCCTAATCTTCTAAACGTTTGGGAAAACTTCATATAACCTGGTGAACTGCTTACCATTTTAGTATTACAGAAAAACATGGAAAAAGATTTACTAATGAGGGAATGCGGTTTTATGTAGAAAAACTTGTCAGTTTTCTTTGAAAATGACCCTTATTTGTGTCACAAGTAAATAGTTAAAATAAGAAATAGGCTACCCTAATATATCCTACGGAAGTAGAGCCACCCAGTGGGAACCGGGATTTTGAGTGGGGGAACTTTACTGGTGAATCCATATAATTATGGTAAAACTAAACTTTTCTTCTCCATACATTATTCTCCATGTCTCATAATAAATCCACGAAAAGTTACAAAATATTGGCATCCTATTCCCATGAAATATTTATTCCACTCTTTTTGTTCACATTTTAGAAACGACATGTATCCGCTCCTGCTCGTAAGTGTCCTAATTGCAATTCAGAGTTCTCTCCAAGGGAATGCCTGCTAATTTTTTATTTTAACTCTACTGTGAAGATTGCCATGCCAAATAACAGGTATCAACCATAAAGTAAGGAATTATTCATGATTTACTTTCAGAGTTTGCGATCTACGTCGGTGGATTGGGAGGGGGGGAGGCTTGCCATGCCTCCCCCCACCAGGTAAGTCTGAGGGTCTTTGCCGCAGCCCTGTTAGGCTTGTGACCTGAGGACTAATAAGTTAGGTGGTTTTTTTTTAGGCTCTGTGGCCTTTTACAAATCTCAACAGGGTAAATATATGATACTTTAATTTCTACCTAAATACATGAACCATATATTTTTCCTACTCGTTACCTTGTGTTCTATGCATTTCTGACCTTGATTATTGGGGCAAACCACCCGTTCATGAGTTTTTGGACCCCCTTATATAAAGACAATTATGGGGGACCCCAGTAGGAAACCAGAGTTTTTAGGGAGGGGAAATGTCAGAAATGCTAAATAAGCACAAGATAACCAATTGGAAAAATATATGGATCATTAAGTGGCTGAACATAGGCCAACCATGATTAGTTAACACATTTGGGGCTTGTAAAAGGGTACAGAACCAAACAAACCCACCTAACCTAACCTAGTAGTTCCCAGGTCACAACCCCTAGCCGGGGGCAAGCCCCCAGACCCCCTTCCCAGGTCACAAATCTTCCCAGGTCACAGCTCCTCCCCCGGACCCCCTTCCCAGGTTACAAACCTTCCCAAGTCACAGCCCCTAGCCGGGGGTAAGCCCCGGGACCCCCCTTCCCAGGTCGCAAGCCCCCGGACCCCCTTCCCAGGTCACAAACTAAAACTAAATCACAATTCACAAATAAATCCTTACCTTAAGTTTAGGAGGTCGAAGGCTGAATGTCTTCAGTTGACAAAGGAAGAACTGTCACTGACCCTGTCGTAGACGTAGATGGGTGGGGGTACAGTTTGGCGGCTTGAAGCAGGAAATTATCTAAGCGCTCGGACCTCTTGTGCTGGAAAAATAAGCACACTTTAATTTGCTAATTATTGAAAAAACGAAACTGAACATTAAAATACGTATTATAATTTTTACCTGGCGGATAGACATAACGAGATAGATATTGAATAAAATATTCTTTTTGAATTCCGCCATGGAGAACGTAACGCTTGATATCCTGCCACAGCCACAGCCTTTCGATGTTTTGAGTATGTGCACCTGTCTTAGGATCCACAAAATTTTGTGAAAGATTCACAGTGAGGTGCACATACTCCGCAGTGGCGAGATCTTTGTATCCTTTCCATGAATCACTGTGGATTACGCTCCCCGCCTTGATATAACGTTGTATCAAGGGCACAAGGGTCTCGACATTTCTTGATTGGTCCACCAAAGGGACCACAAACATTTTTTTGCTCTCCCACTCCATGCCACCGAACACCCACACACCAGACAAAGGCCTACCTCTTATATTTCAACCTCCCAAACTTGGATTCATCCACTTCGACAACAATGCCAGGCCCACCAATAGCTGGCAAGGTCTGGCAGTAATTTTCCTTGACTTCCGAACAATAAGACTTCCAGTTAACCGTAGTTTGTAATGTCCAGCCAAGGTTATAGGTGACATTGCCGTGCAAAAAGGCCCTTTCAAGGAAATCATTCACGAACAGCAGTATTTCCCATGCTTGAACGTGAGCCTTTTCCAAGAAAGTGTCCTTAAATGCGGTTACGGAAAAACTGCATGTACGACGCTTTCCCTTCTTAGCAATCTTCACTGATCGATTACAAGCCCACTGATTATCTTGAGATCTAATGACACATGGCTGTTGGCAGGAAGGGCATTGAACGTCTGAAGGGACAACTCCATGGTTCTGTAGGAACTCATATGCCCGTTTATTATCTCTGAAAAAGAGGGAATATATCTCCCACTCCCTCAGAGAACAACCTTGACATATGGAAGCCACGATGAAACTGAAGAGAAAAGGGGGTGGGGATAGGTGTTGTAAAAGAACATCCGGGAACTTTTGAAGAAGTACTTGTAAGCTATTAATTTGTTTAAAAAACCACCTGACAGATACGTCATTGTAAATGCACAGAAAGCTCTGCAATCCATGGAAAAAAACGCATGCCCAGTAAGTCCCCTTCAGTATCTCAAATGTAAACAATGGACTTAGAGTAAAAAACATACTTCACATTTAAATCGACCGATAGGTAAGTTATTATGCCCCAGCCCCCATTAAACATATAGAGAAACACAACAAGCTAGCCAGCACTCTTCCATTTCTTATAGCGAATTTCATTTTCGCTAGCAATTGAACTATCGTATATTAACCCTTGAAAGTGTTATAGTAATCACTTTATTTCCCTGTTTTCACCCATCCAAAGTCCCAGGTTCCTACCCGTGTCCGTTGGGAAGAGGGGGGGGGGGGGGGGTTAACGGGAGAACGGTTTCTTTGCGGTGGAAATAAAGGTCAGATTCCTTTAAAGTACACCCTTTACTGTCGGAAAAGTTGTTTTTCCTATTAGGAATTTTAGTTCACTGTTCTATAAATTTACCAAAATTTTAGTAAATAGGCAAGCTTCCTTACAGGTTTCGCAGACGAATCACAAATGCGAAACTCATCTAATAATTGTTTAATTGAAAACCTAAAATAAAAAATCCAACTTATGGCAAGGTCTCACAGTCTATTACCAAAAAAGTAAAACATCACAGTCGGTAGATAACTTACGATGGTTAGTCTTTACAAACTCAAATAAATCTTATTTATTAACTAAGTGAAACGGTCAGCATTTGTCCAAATTTTTTTATGACAAATTCCAGATTGGCTAGAAATTAACACATGCATTTAAAATTAACTACTTTTAGACTTCTACTGGCGAGATAAAACAGCTCGCCGCCAACCGATTAAAAAGCTCACAAAAAGCAGTTAAAGTTCACATCCTTAATTTCGTATAAGTTTAAACTTACAAAAGATTAACACCACAACGGTTAATATATGATAGTTTAATTGCTGTCAAAAATTAAATTCGCTCTAAGAAATGGGCGAGTGCTGGCTAGTTTGTTGTTTTTCTCGGTAAATTTTTAGTTTCAGCCAAATTTGGAAAAATGCAATAAAAATATATTTGTTGCATCAGAAATAGTGTGGTTTCAATGAATTCAACGTTTATTTTGACTGCAAACCAACCGATTTAGAGATTTACTATGTATACCCTAGTTCATCCCACCAATTATGGGGGACACCCTTTGGGAACCGGGGTTTTGGGTGGGGGAAGGGGGGGGGAGGGTGTTGGGGCATTGAATGATAATTGCAATAAATGAATAATTAATGTTCCAGCACCCCTCCCCCATACCCCTAACTAGGCCTACCGGGGGGAGGGGGGGTAGGGCCCCCCAGCGACCCCCCCTTAAAGCCACAGTAATTTTCAGGGCACCACAGAACCTAACAAACCCACCTAACCTAACCTAGGGGCCCTGTACCCCTACCGGGGGGGCTTCGCCCCCCCTGCGACCCCCCCTTATGGCCACAGTAATTTTCAAGGCACCACAGAACCTAACAAACCCACCTAACCTAACCTAGGGGCCCTGTACCCCTACCGGGGGGGGGGGGGGCTTCGCCCCCCTTGCGACCCCCCCTTAAGGCCACAGTAATTTTCAGGGCACCACAGAACCTAACAAACCCACCTAACCTAACCTAGGGGCCCTGTACCCCTACCGGGGAGGGCTTCGCCCCCCTGCGACCCCCCCTTATGGCCACAGTAATTTTCAAGGCACCACAGAACCTAACAAACCCACCTAACCTAACCTAGGGGCCCTGTACCCCTACCGGGGGGGGGGGCTTCGCCCCCCCTGCAACCCCCCCTTAAGGCCACAGTAATTTTCAGGGCACCACAGAACCTAACAAACCCACCTAACCTAACCTAGGGGCCCTGTACCCCTACCGGGGGGGGCTTCACCCCCCCTGCAACCCCCCCTTAAGGCCACAGTAATTTTCAGGGCACCACAGAACCTAACAAACCCACCTAACCTAACCTAGGGGCCCTGTACCCCTACCGGGGGGGGGGGGGGGGGGGGGGGGGGGAGGGGCTTCGCCCCCCCTGCGACCCCCCCTTTAACCAGGGGTAAATTTGAATATATATATTTTGTTAAATCACTTCTTACCTTAAACGGAAGATGACGATGAAGATGTGGAAGGTTGTGGTTGACCCTCTTCTGAATCATCAAGTACTGGAATACGTTCAGATTTGGTACAATACCACACATGTCTATCCTCACGAAAATGTAAAGGTGAATCACATTTACCACACTGGACACTTAAAGGTAATACGGAATGCTCCCTTAGAAAACGATTCACTACTTCAGGAGTTCCATTATAATTCCCATGAAATCGGCCGATCACATCAAAATAGGAATAACGACATATTTCACACAACCGTACCGGAGGATCCATGACAGTAAAATGACGTGTGATGAAAATATAGAAACCGGAACTTTTGAAAACCGAAAACAAACGACAATCACGGGTTTCTCCCATAATGAAATAGGGAAAAAAACAAAAGAGTATCGTTTACAATGTTATATTGCACGAAAAACAGATCCTTGAAACAAGACTGAGAGACCAATGAATCGTCCAATAATAACCCTTGAAAAGAACCCAGTAGTATTTTGATTGGAGGAGCGACATTAGTGGGAGGAGCAAATGCGCATTCAAGCAAATGTTGTCACATTGCGCAATGGGGAGGAGCCAAGTAAGATGAAAACAGATATACAAACGAACAAGAGCTACCTTGCGTGCCCATGGAAAGATAAACACTAAACTTAGAAAAAGTCAAGACCTTCAATTCCTGAAATATTTTTTTTCTCTGTAAGTATGCATTAGCGACAATAATGTATTGAGAAGAAGTGTTTTGTTATCACGTGCTTTACTAGGAAAATATATTAATATAATACATTTCCCAATTTGGTTGAATCCAAAACTTTACCGTTTTTCTCTATATGATTAATGGGGGCAAGGGCATAATAACTTACACATCAGTCGATTAAGATGTGAAATATGTTTTTCACTTCAAGTCCATTGTTTACATCTGAGAGACTGAAGGGGACTTACTGCGCATGCGTTTTTTTTTCATGGATTGCGGAGCTTTATGCCCATTTACAATGACGTATTTAGCAGGTGGTTTTTTTTAAACCAATTAACAGCTTACAAGTATTTCTTCATGAGTTCCCAGATGTTGTTCTACAACAGCCATTTTTTCCCACCTTCACCTTCAGTTTTAAGTTAACCACCATCTTGTATAGATGTCTCGAAGAGAGAACATCAATCTATTTTGAAATTAAGTGTAATTTAGTTTATGTAGGCAATTAATTATGATGGAAATGCTCTCTATTTAGTGTAAAGCTATTGTTACTCATGTGAAATTAAAAAATTACAACGAAATAAGGCCTCAAGGGTCCGATTCCGACTCAATTTTCAGGGAGGGCCAGCACATTTTCTACTGCAAAGCTTTTGTAATGATTGCCAAGAAAACAAAAGGCGACGATGTCAATCACAATGTAAGGAATTAGTTGCGATTTACTTTTTCATAACGGAGGGATTTATTTGTTTTTTACTTTATCATAACCTAAGGATTTAATTGTGATTTACTTCAAGTTTGTGACCAGGGAAGGAGTGTCCAGCTAGCGGCTGTGACCTGGGAAGGGGGACCCAGGGGGCTTGCCGCCCGGCTAGAGGTTGTGACCTGGGAAGGGGGGTCCGAGGGGCTTGCCCCCGAATAGGGATTGTTACCTGGGAACTACTAGGTTAGGTTATGTGGATTTGTTAGGTTCTGTACCCTTTCACAAATCTCAAGTTAAATAATCACGTTTTGGCCTATTTTCAACCATTTACATGAACCTTATATTTTTCCAACTGGTTATCTTGGGCTTATTTTCCATTTCTGGCCATTATTATTGCTGCAAATCACTCGTTTATAAAATTTCCCCACCCTAAAAACCCGGTTTCCCAGTGGGGTCCCCCATGATAGTCTTTATATACGTGGTCCAAAAACTCATGAACGGGTGGTTTGCCCCCATAATCAAAGTAAAAATGCATAAAACACAAGATAACAAGTAGGAAAAATATATGGTTCATGTATTTGGCTAGAAATTAAAGTATCATATATTTACCCCAAGTTTACAACCTTGACCATAAAAATCATGCAACTGCCTCACATTAAATATGCTTACAAGTAATGTGGAAAGTATGTGGGTCACTCAGTATCACATACAACCTTGCCATACTGAAGTTTCCTGTGTAAAGCTTCATAACGTTCCATTCCATCCACTTCCATCAGAGTAACTTGTAACATCACTTTTCACAAGTTCACGTTTTCTCTAACGTTAACATCACTTTTCACAAGTTCACGTTTTCTCTAACGTCGACTTTGCCATATCCAAGGACTCGAGAAAGCGGTAGCGGTGTACAATATCCAAAACCAATATGATAGTATACGCCGAAACAAACTGTCGGACTCCGTTGGAAACTAGAAAAGCGATGCCATAATTCTTTTTACTTCGTTTCCGTCGTAGACGAGAATAAACTTGTCAGTGCTAAATTCTCTCTCAATGAAATGATAATAATAATAATAATAATAATAATAATAATAATAATAATAATAATAATAATAATAATAATAATAATAATAATAATAATAATATGATTATCATTCTGTGTACTGATATCAGGACATAAGAAATAAATTCTTGGTAACCTATTCGTAAATATAAAAAATAAAAAACATTAAAACGCTTGAACATAGTTATGTCTTGCCCATTACAAACAAATAACTGCATACATACACACCCTATCTATCTACTTATTATCTAATAATACGTTAAGTCAGAATTAAACATTAATATACTGAATATTCACGAGGTTACACAAATACCTACGCTAGAGTGACATCATGTAGTAAATCCCCAATTTCGAATCTCATCCCCCTAAAAATAACAACTTTAATACGTCCTCAGTCTCCCCTAATGAAATTTTCAAGTCATGCCCCTGATGCACATGAAAATCGCAATTAATTTCAAATTGTTCATAGATAACACTCATCTTTTCCCCTCGCAACCCATATGGCTCTTGCAGCAGCACTTCTACCCCAAGAATTGTGAGCCTACTCCATTTTCTTATAAGAATTAAAACAAACGCACCATTTATACGACCAGTAACCTCTCCTGCAATTGCCCAATTTGCCCATGTATAGCTAAGTCCAGGTAGCCTACATATTAAAAGTCCCTTAGATGGATAATTGGCATTCATTCGTTACCTTGGCATTCAAGAAACGAAGTTAAGTTTTAAGATCCTTGGTTTTGACGTCATCACTGAACCTAGCAAAGACAGTAAAGGGAAGAAAACTCTCCAATTTGAAATAACAGAGAGCACCCAGTGCCTGATCAGCGCTACCTATTGCCAATGCGCCCAACTAATTCGGCTTTTCGGATAGTTCAAATATTACTGAAAGTTATCCAATATTGGTGTATCATCATTCAAATAGCAATTCTCCATATATTTGTATTAAACCCTATTGATCGTTAGACTACCTAAATTCTTATTATACTTATATAGCTTGTTGCTTTAATAATTTATTTTCTCATACGCAGTGGATTCTCTTCCTTTACTTACACAGATCGAGAAATTAATACAAAATTCAATACGCATATGTAATATTTATTAATATTATTAAACACAATACTGTGTTTATTACCTTTAAAACATAGCTAACTTTTAGACTTTACAAACCTCTATTCTTCAGCAGGAAAGTTAAGGTTAGGCTGTGTATTAAACGTAAATATGATGGTGCAATACAACTTACGGAATATGTAAAAGACGCTCATCCGAAATAGAAACATTTGCCTAAAATTAGATTAAAACGAGGTCAGAAGATAAATCGTAGGATGTCTATTATTGTCTTAGGTTTGTTAGGGGGCAATATATACAGCACTGATAACTAATTATACATATGGCAGCTACACCGGCTACTAATTATACATATAGCGACGGCATTGCTGATTGCTCTGATTTAGGATTCCCCCAAGGCTCTGATTATTTTGTAGACTTGAGTCAGCGTTGCCATGCAGATAGCGAGATCCCAAATTCACCGGAGAAACATCGAAATAAACATATGAAATAAAATCGAAATAGAAAGCCCATTAGAACTTATTTTTTAATGCTAAATTTTGCTTAATTCATGGAGTAGCATAGATCTGTGCTAAGCCTGATAAAAAACGCCCACATAGTTTGGAAAGAACACCGGTGGAATTTTTTTCATCTGGCAACACTGACTTGTGTAAATAAGTAACAGACGACAAGCACACAACATACCAGCGCCATCTGTTGCCATGCCCTACTAAGGCAGGCAAATGCTAGCAGAAATCGAAGCGACATTCCCGTCTTCCCTATACTGTCTTTTTTATTCGCCAAGGATCTTAAGATGAAGTGCTTTATTTTAACAGGACCTAAATGTAGTGAATTTTAATGAAGCTCCGAAAAAATCCACTTAAAATCCTACAAAAGTTGATTGAGTAAACTGTCAATGCCAACGTGTTACTATTAATTCCAATTTTCTCTATTATGAAAATTAGTTCCTGGCAATGCTTCAGTAATAGTCTTTATCTACCTGAACGTTGAATTAAACACCCTGCAGCAAAAACAGTTACTAAGTAGCACCCATCTACCCCTCAATAAGAAAGGGGAAAAAAATGCGGTTTTTGTATGAATGTGTAATAATTCAAAGATAACAATCACTTATATAAATAGAACAATATCATGTGAAATCGGTAACTATCGTTATCAATTATTATGGAAGGCTATTGCATTTATTATACCTGTACAATCATAAGAATCGGTCGTTCAGGGCAAAATAGAAGTTTGCGATATATTTTGAATATTGCTTCTCCTAAGCTTAAAAGGGAATAGTGGGGGGCATCTGATTGCAGCAAATAATTAAACATTTATATCTAAATTAATAATTGGTTTTGTGTACTGTAGCCTATTGTAGTATGGTTGCTCTCTTGAACTGTATACTGTAAAAAAATAAAACTTTAAAATTAAATTAATGTCTTAAATACTTTACCAAAAACTGCCTCAAAACACTGTCACTGGAATTCATTGTTGAACAAATAGGTACGTATAACCATAGATATCCTAGGATATCTATGTGTAACTGCATTAGTAATTGATCTCACATCAAGTTAGGAGTCTTAAATGCGGAGAAGTTTTCCTCGTTAGCAGCTCCGGTGTAGAAGGATTTAACCTAAGTCTAAAGAGAGTATATATATATATGTAAATCTTCTTGCAATCGCTCGATGCGGAAAGTGATGAGTAGTCTGCTGTACTTTTTGAACCCACAATAAGAGCGAAAACGCTTGCAAGGGCCTTCAATTTTAATAATAATAATAATAATAATAATAATAATAATAATAATAATAATAATAATAATAAATAAAATCTATAATCATAATAATAATAATATATAATTATAATAATAATAATATATAATTATAATAATAATATATAATAATAATAATATACAATTATAATTATAATTTTGATATCAATAATACTAATTTTGATCCACTGCAGGACAAGGCCTCAAAAGACATGCCCTTCTCTCCTCTCGTCTATTTATGGTCTTTTTTGACAGTCTATACCCGCCAAATTTCTTAACTCGTCAATCCATCGTCTTCTCTTACCAACCTGGCTTCGTTTGCAATCTCCAGGGTCCCATTGTTATTAGTATTGTCCATCTATTATCTGTCATTCACATTATATGTTCTGCCATGTCCTTTTCTTTTTCCTACTTGTTTTTAGAATATCCTGTAATTTAGTTTGCTCTCGTATCCATGTTGCTCTTTTTCTGTCTCCTAATGTTATTCACATCATTATTTGTTCCATTGTTCTTTAAGTTGTGCCTATAGCTTATGTCCTTAAGGCTTTAGCAAGGCTACAAGTTTCTGATACTAAAGTCAATACAGGTAGGACCATCTGATTATTTTTTTTTTAACGTAACATTTTACATTTTATAATCTCATTTTGTTTACCAAACGCTCTCAATCCCATGTTTATCTCCCCTTTAATGTCGGTCTCATGACCTGGGGAAACACTTCCAATAATGAGCATACATGACTTTGGATGCAAGAACTGCTATATTTGAATGTTTGTAATTCGGGCAAGGAATGATGTCACTTGCAGGCACACGATTCCAAAAGAAATAAGCTTACTATATAATATTTGGCTGTTAATCTTTGCTTTTTAACCATCTAAAAGTTATCTGCAAGGTTATAAATAGTTGTACCATCTCTAAACAATATCGTAAAATGTCAGGGTCCATTCTAGTTTATTTTTCTTAAGGTTTGACTAGTAGCCATCTTGCAGTTTATGTAAATTTATTACACCCGGTACCCTTGCTGTTTGGAGTGGAAAAATATAATGCTACAGTAGCTTGCCATTTTTCTGCATTAATCTCGCTGCTTACCTTAGAAATGACATTCAACTTCACTAGGCTGGAACAGCTAACAAACTTTTGAACCCAAAAGTTCGATTGAGTAGCTATAGTAGATGTGTGTACAGTTACCTCTACGTTTTTGCCTGGTGAATGAGTTAAGCCTTTAAATGCATCGGGATCCGATAGATTTCTGTCATTTCCCTCCAGTTTCCTACTCTTTCTCGTCCTGACAGATCTTTAGTAAACTCTTGTAAAGCAGTAGCTATCTGTTGCACAAAATATTTTCTGGTTTTGCTTTAGAAGCTCTGAAGTGAACTGCACAAATAAATAATGCCAAGTATATTAAGTTTTTAATGCTTTTGCTAACCTCGTGCAAATGTCATAGCAAATGGGTCCAAAATGAACAAGAGGTACAAATTTAGATCTTTAATTTTCTTCAAATGATAATTAGAATAAACCCTAGGATCATTCCTACCATCAACAGAGTACACTACCATTAACAGAGTACACAAGTGTCTGGGGGACCTTAGTGACAGTAGTGTTTCACAGATATTTAGGCATTTTTTTTTTACTGTAATTATAAAAATTATTCAAGAGCTCCAGCCCTTTTTTCTTGGGGATTCAAATAGTGTAATAACATCTTGATATGGCTGAAACAGTTTAATTCATCAAGGCTGCGATCTATGGCCAAACAGCTTACCAATTTCAAAGGACCTGCGTACAAAGCAAATCTTGCAAATTTCCTATTTTTTTTGTTTCAGGTACACTGAAGCTTTTGCGGGCATGTTTTAAGCTTTGTCATGAGACAGCCCTTAGGATGTCTTAAAATCATATATACTGAAGTATAATTCCTTGTTCAATAAGTGTAGCACTGAAAAAAGAAAAACAATTAATGACTGAAATAATCATTGGTAAGGTTAATACAGCATAGTATACAATGAAATATAACTTCATAAATAAAAAAACTAGCGAAAATAATAAAGGATAGTGGGGCTATGTTGTGCTATTTTTACATACATATACCAAAGGCACTTTCCCCAATTTTGGGGGGTAGCCGACATCAACAAATGAAACAAAATAAAAAAGGGGACCTCTACTCTCTACGTTCCTGCAGCCTAACCAGGAACTCAACCGAGTTCAGCTGGTACTGCTAGGGTGCCACAGCCCAACCTCCCACATTATTCACCACAGATGAAGCTTCATAATGCTGAATCCCCTACTGCTGCTACCTCCGCGGTCATCTAAGGCACCGGAGGAAGCAGCAGGGCCTACCGGAACTGCGTCACAATCGCTCGCCATTCATTCCTATTTCTAGCACGCTCTCTTGCCTCTCTCACATCTATCCTCCTATCACCCAGAGCTTTCTTCACACCATCCATCCACCCAAACCTTGGCCTTCCTCTTGTACTTCTCCCATCAACTCTTGCATTCATCATCTTCTTTAGCAGACAGCCATTTTCCATTCTCTCAACATGGCCAAACCACCTCAACACATTCATATCCACTCTAGCCGCTAACTCATTTCTTACACCCGTTCTCTCCTTCACCACTTCGTTCCTAACCCTATCTACTCGAGATACACCACCCATACTCCTTGGACACTTCATCTCAAACACATTCAATTTCTGTCTCTCCATCACTTTCATTCCCCACAACTCCGATCCATACATCACAGTTGGTACAATCATTTTCTCATATAGAACTCTCTTTACATTCATGCCCAACCCTCTATTTTCTACTACTCCCTTAACTGCCCCCAACACTTTGCAACCTTCATTCACTCTCTGACGTACATCTGCTTCCACTCCACCATTTGCTGCAACAACAGACCCCAAGTACTTAAACTGATCCACCTCCTCAAGTAACTCTCCATTCAACATGACATTCAACCTTGCACCACCTTCCCTTCTCGTACATCTCATAACCTTACTCTTACCCACATTAACTCTCAACTTCCTTCTCACACACACCCTTCCAAATTCTGTCACTAGTCGGTCAAGCTTCTCTTCTGTGTCTGCTACCAGTACAGTATCATCTGCAAACAACAACTGATTTACCTTCCATTCATGGTTATTCTCGCCTACCAGTTTTAATCCTCCTCCAAGCACTCGAGCATTCACCTCTCTCACCACTCCATCAACATACAAGTTAAACAACCACGGCGACATCACACATCCCTGTCTCAGCCCCACTCTCACCGGAAACCAATCACTCGCTTCATTTCCTATTCTAACACATGCTATACTACCTTTGTAGAAACTTTTCACTGCTTGCAACAACCTTCCACCAACTCCATATAACCTCATCACATTCCACATTGCTTCCCAATCAACTCTTATCATATGCTTTCTACAGATCCATAAACGCAACATACACCTCCTTACCTTTTGCTAAATATTTCTCGCACATCTGCCTAACTGTAAAAATATGACTCATACAACCCCTACCTATTCTAAAACCACCCTGTACTTCCAAGATTGCATTCTCTGTTTTATCCTTAATCCTATTAATCAGTACTCTACCATACACTTTTCCAACTACACTCAACAAACTAATACCTCTTGAATTACAACACTCATGCACATCTCCCTTACCCTTATATAGTGGTACAATACATGCACAAACCCAATCTACTGGTACCATTGACAACACAAAACACATATTAAACAATCTCACCAACCATTCAAGTACAGTCACACCCCCTTCCTTCAACATCTCAGCTTTCACACCATCCATACCAGATGCTTTTCCTACTCTCGTTTCATCTAGTGCTCTCCTCACTTCCTCTATTGTAATCTCTCTCTCATTCTCATCTCCCATCACTGGCACCTCAACACCTGGAACAGCAATTATATCCGCCTCCCTATTATCCTCAACATTCAGCAAACTTTCAAAATATTCCGCCCACCTTTTCCTTGCCTCCTCTCCTTTTAACAACCTTCCATTTCCATCTTTCACTGTCTCTTCAATTCTTACGCCAGCCTTCCTTACCCTCTTCACTTCTTTTTATTCTCTTCATATGACTGACCCAATCCCTGACCCCACCTCAGGTCAGCTGCCCTCTTTGCCTCACGTACCTTGCGCTTTACTTTTTACTGACAACTAATTGAAGACATTGACAGGTGTTCTTTTTCAGTGCTACACCTGTTGAACAACGGAATTATAGTATTTAAAATAAGGAGAGGAATGCAGGATTGTAAAAAAAAAAAATATATTTTGATAATATTATTGACACAAACACATTAGGATTCAGCATGCTCACATACACTCATTCACACACACACACACACACACACATATATATATATATATATATATATATATATATATATATATATATATATATATATATATATATATAAATATATATATATATATATATATATATATATATATATATATATAATATATATATATATATATATATATATATATATATATATATATGATTGAAAGATAGACAGATTTATAGAATAATATATTTTTCTTACAAAGTGATATATTGATTTAGGATGCCGTTAGTTTCTCTTCATGGTACTGAACTCTACTAAAGGAAAAAGAAAACAATAGAACATTTTACGATTATGAAGACTAGAAAATATAGATCTTGCTTAATAAACTGAAATTTGGAAACAAAGATTAAATTCTAGGTTATGGTTTTTTTTTTTCTATCCAATTCTACCTTTTTAAATCGACTTCTATGTTAACGACCCACACCCATCACAACAATGATTGGTTGGACCATAACTTTAACCCACTTCATGACAGTTTTATCTAATTTAATATTGTTACTGTTATTACAGTATTTTATTTTGATTGTTCATTACTTCTCTTGTAGCTTATCTATTTCCTTGTTTAATTTCCTCACTGGGATATGTTTCCCTGTTGGAGCCCTTGGGCTAAAAGCCTCATGCTTTTCCAACTAGGGTTGTAGCTTAGATAGTGATTATTAAACAAAGCTATACAATGTCCAAATAGAAATTGTATCACATTTTCATATTGACCAAGGAATTATGCAATTTCAATATATCGCAGTGTGACAGTCGCCCGCAAAATTACCAAGATGATTTAGCTATAATAAAACTATATTTTTGGTGAATAGTATTACATTACAGTGTAAAAATAATACAATATCTACATGATTAATGCTAATTAGGTTTTGTCTCCTTCCAAGATGGTGACCCATGTCAATACATTTTCACATTCTCCATCCCAATTCACTATGTCATTGGCAGTGTTGCCAGGTATGGGAATTTATCCCTAGATTTGGAGATTTTGGGTGTGATGGGGATATTCTGTACAAATTTCTATGAAGAGACAAAGACGAGTAAACCTTTATATTGTTGCAAATACTTTGCTTGCGCTTATATGAAGTATATTGAGTAATTTATATATTAGTAAAGCCTACGTGATCAAGGCAGAAGAGAATAGATTTGTGGAAATGGAAATTTTTGGGTTGTTTTAGGGATTTTTATTATGAGTTTTGGGGATTTTTATACCAGCCCATCTGGCAACACTGGTCATTGGTCTCTAATACCAGGCGTTTAATCAAGTAGTGCTGACGTTAGTAAACAAATGGAAGATCAACTAAACTTAATCCTATCGTAAGCTTTGGACCAAACTACGTTTGTCAAATAAAGGAGAGGGGTAAGGTTATCATAACAGTAGACGAGGCCATGCTAAAATGTACGTTTTTTTAGGAAAACCAACGAAAAAGAGTGCCTTATGTGTTACGCAATAACATATGTCAAGTGTTGATGTAATTTTTAAGTGAAAGGTCCTACGAAGCCCAGAAGCTATCATAAGTGACAAGTGTATAGTTTAGGTATAGAAAAAAGGGTATTTAGAAAGATTCACATTGCCAGAATTAAATATTCACATAAAAATTTTTTTGCAATACAATAATACACGAACCATACGAGGGTTTTATTATAGTTATGGACGGAAAAAGCTATCCTGCTAAAAACAGGTGTATCTTATAAAAAAAACGTCCGTTTCTTTTCATTATCCACTGAGGAATAACTTTTTTTTCTGTTCAAAATGTCATTCCGTTTGTATCTATAATTTAACACATTCTCCTAACTGCATATTGAGCTGTTGCTAAAATACTTAAGTGCTTACCTTATATTAAATGTATTTCTGCTTTTTACCGTTGGTGGAAATCACTATTTTATAGTGTTGCAGCTTTTGTATGCCAGTGGCCTGGTCCTCTCACGTGCAAAAAAAAAGGGACACTAACTAACCTAACCTTCCCCACCTAACCTAACCTACAAACCCTGTCATTACCTGCTTACCTAACTGGGGGGGGGGTTTAACCTACCCTTCAAACCACCCCCCCCTTTTACACTATCGTACTCTTAGTCAACCGTAATCATACACACAGGTGGCCACTATCATACGTACACCCCCAAGTGTTTCCAACTTCTTGCATGATGCATTTGGGGAGGATCATTTGGGTGAAGAAAAAAAAAATTAGCAAACCAAATCTGAGGGAATGCATATAAAAATCAGTAGTGTAAAAAAACTATAGTTCATGTGTAAGATTAGTACATGTTACAAAACATATTACTGTATTTAAAAAAAAAATTACAGTAACACATCCTAAACTTACCTCCCCTAATCTAACATAAGACCAGAGGTCCCTCCAACCCATCTATCTAACCAGAATTGGAGTACTTGAACGAGTCTTAGTCTGGCCTCCGCTAACCTGACCTAACCTATCATGGGCACTGGATCCAACCTCACAAAGGGATTCCATTAACTAGAGGCAACCCCCACTAGCCCAACTTGAGAATCCTGCAAAACTTAGTAGAATATGCCTAAAACAAAAATATGTCTTATCCTAACCCTTTCCAACCTAAGATGTTGCGTCCTCCCTGACCAAGGGACTTCAGCCCTCCTTGACCCAGCTATCTAATCTGACTGAGAGAAAAGTATGTCAAAAGTAAAATATTTGGATGTGTCCTTACCGTCACCAAACTAACCCACAGTCCTGAGTCCTACCTGACCGGCTGGGCTTCAGACCCTCCTGAAACACAGGTTAAACCCAACTTACAATAGTGAAAGTCTTAAAACTAAAATGTAGGTGTGTGTCTTGAGCTTATATTCTCTAACCTAACCCAACTTAGGGTAGCATGTCCTACTTTGCCAAGTGGACTGCATTCCTTCTGGATTTCCCACCTACCTCTACAGCAGTGGCACCGCCGCAGCCACCAAAGCCCCAAAGGGCTCCACGTTCCAGGCCTCCACGTCATCTATCCAGTGATCCTGGCCCAGTCACTCCCACTCCTGTCATTGTACCCAATACTGTCACCGCTCCTATCCCAGTCACTATTACTTGTCAGATAACACCTCCTTCCCCTTCAGTCTCCACCCTCATCTCCAAAGTTGAATCCTTGCCCATTTTAACGCTGATCCCCCCGATTTTCCAGCTTGTAGCTAAAGTCAGCTCCCTTGTTCAGACTACTTCCAACATTATTCAATCCCTCCTTTCTCCTGTAGTATCTTCCCCCACCCCAAGAGCAAGGATAAGCAGCTATGCTTTGAAATGTTCTTTTTCTCTACTACTAAATATCCTTCCCCCCTCTCCCACTCTCTCCTACTCACTGGGACTTGTTGCTATCACTACTTTCTCTACCATTAAAACTCTTCATTTCAGTTCCAATTTGGGCTTGGTTTCCTGGTCCTCCTAACGGTCATGTTCTTGGGGCTGAGTAACTGCACCTCCCTCCCCACAGATATGCTCTTTGGGCCGAGTGGCTATCCGTCCTTTCTGAGGGCTTGGGGTCGATTGTGGCTGCGCCTTGGGCGAGCCGATTCTCGTGCACGTGAGTTTTACACACTTGATAAAGAGAGATTGCTCAGGGCTGAGCAAACCCTTGAAATGCAGATTCACATGGGCTGTGATCTTGCATGACTGACTGAAAGCTAATGGCTTCCAGTAAGGACAGCACTTCTGGCTGGGGGAGCCGGAGGTGCTGTCTGGTCAATCTGTGTGTGTGGCCTCCTGGACCCTGCCAGCTACCTTGATTAAAGTGCTGCAAGTCAAAAGAATAGGTAGCGGTTGGCCAGGGCACCAGCCACCCTTTGAGATACTACTGCTAGAGAGTTATAGGGTCTTTTGATTGGCCAGACGGTACTACATTGGATCCTTCTCTTTGGTTACGGTTCATTTTCCCTTTGCCTACCCACACACACAGCGAATAGTCTGGCCTATTCTTTACCTATTCTCCTCTGTCCTCATACACCGGACAACACTGAGATTACCAAACAATTCTTCTTCACCCAAGGGGTTATTGAACTGTAATTGTTCAATGGCCACTTTCCTCTTGTTAAGGGTAGAAGAGACTTTTGCTATGGTCAGCAGCTCTTCTAGGAGAAGGGCACCCCAAAATCAAACTATTGTTCTCTAGTTTTTGGTAGTGCCATAGCCTCTGTACCATGGTATTCCACTGTCTTGGGTTAGAGTTCTCTTCCTTGAGGGTACACTCGGACACGCTGTTCTGTCTTATTTCTCTTCCTCTTATTTTGTTAGTTTTTATAGTTTATATAGGAAATATTTATTTTAATGTTACTCCTCTTAAAAATTTTATTTTTCCTAGTTTCCTTTCCTCATTGGGCTATTTTCCCTGTTGGAGCCCCTGGGCTTACAGCATCCTGCTTTTCCAACTAGGGTTGTAGCTTAGCAAGTAATAATAATAATATGGATGTGGCCTAACTATACCTAACCTAAGGGGTCTGGTCATACCATGATTATTATTATTATTATTATTATTACTTTCTAAGCTACAACCCTAGTTGGAAAACAGGATGCTATAAGCCCAGGGGCCCCAACAGGGAAAATAGCCCAGTGAGGAAAGGAAACAAGGAAAAATAAAACATATTAAGAACAGTAACAACATTAAAATAAATATTTCCTATATAAACTTTTAAAAACTTTAACAAAACTAGAAGAGAAATTAGATAGAACAGTGTGCCTGAATGAACCCTCAAGCAAGAGAACTCTAACCTAAGACAGTGGAAGACCATGGTACAGAGGCTATGGCACTACAGTACCTAAGACTAGAGAACAATGGTTTGATTTTGGAGTGTCTTTCTCCTAGAAGAGCTGCTTACCATAGCTAAAGAGTCTCTTCTACCCTTACCAAGAGGAAAGAAGCCACTGAACAATTACAGTGCAATAGTTAACCCCTTGGGTGAAGAAGATTTGTTTGGTAACCTCAGTGGTGTCAAGTGTATGAAGACAGAGGAGAATCTGTAAAGAATAGGCCAGACTATTCGGTGCATGTGTAGGCAAAGGGAAAGTGAACCGTAACCAGAGAGAAGGATCCAATGAAGTACTGTCTGGTCAGTCAAAGGACCCCATAACTCTCTAGTGGTAGTATCTCAATGGGTGGCTGGTACCATTTTCTTCTCTTGGACCCCTTTCCCTAGACTGACTCCGAGTGTCATTAGTATTAGGTGTAAAATACTTGGATGCATCCTTACTTCACTTTAACTTTCCTAACCTGACCTAGGGCACTAGATCTTACCTGCCTTCTCCCTAAATAGATCTCTCATATAACCTAGCCTAGACTACTGTAAGCCATAATAGTAAAATATAGGGATGCAGCTTAACCTTACTTTCCCTAACCTAACCTAGCTAGTACAATGTTAACGCGAATGCCGCCTGGGCCCATGAATTTTATCTGTTTATTAGAGAGGTTACTGGTGTGGGTGTAAGGTTGGGGTTGGACAGGTGACATTCTGTTAAGCATCTCTATAAATTAAATTGGAACCAAAATTTTACACCTTTAACCTCTATTAGATCAGAATGTATTAACATCACAGGAATTTAAACCATCCAGAATGGTTGCAGGGCCTTCCTACCCCCGTAAGAGTCTCCTCCTATTAAAGAATGAGGGTTTGTAATTGTGTAGGAACACATCACATTTTAAAAGTAATTTGTGTTTTTCTTAACTATACAAACCTGAGTCTTTTAAGCTTTAGTTCCCACCTCAACCACCCTAGGTGAAGGTCAAAGTAGCTACTCAGTGTACTGGCTGGAGGGGACATCCACTTACAGCCACCCACCAGTGACTGCCGACACCTTATAAAACATTAACAACCAAGTTCCAGCCATGCTGAAAACATACTCCTATTAATGGACTTAGGTTAGTATAATTAGGAAAAATACAAATTACTTTTAAAATGTGTGATGTTTCATTAATGTGGATTCACAGTGCATGCTCATATCCATGTGATTATATCTCTGGGGCTAAGGTGGACCTGGAGATAAAAGAACTTGCCTGTGATCTCCCAGAATTCTTGAGAGGGGGCAGGCTCTATCATCTTTTCTTGCTGACTGTTTCAGGGAGAGTCATATTACTTATTGGTACCATCATCTCAGTCCTTTGGAAATACTGTACCTGTAGATCATGAGGTCTGTGAGTACGCAAGTTATTGGTCACCTTAACAACATGTGGTAGAGTATTTAAACTTTTCTAAGGAGTATCAATGATGACCAAGTGCATGTTTGCCCACCAGCATAGAGCACTTGCATAAAGGTTTTCCAGTTCAACTTATTATATATGCTTTTGTGATAGCTCTCATAGCTGCTCTTCTAAAACATCCAGCAGTTTAGCTGTGTGTTCTGAAGGGGAAGTTTAGGTTCTTGGACAATGGCTTTGATCTTTCTTAGTTAAATGTTGTGTCTTTGGTTTTTGGTTCAATGCTTGGATCCTTAGGTTCCAAGCATTCTGTTCCAAAATCCCAAGGGCAGTAACAGGGAAGGCTGGTTTACAAGTTTTATCTCCTTTTGGGAAGGGATTCGTGTAGACTAGATGTTACTATTCATGGTACTATTGTGTAGGCCAAGTTGAAATACACTTTGGAAAGATTATGGGGCTCATTTGTAATCTCAATAATGTAGGATAATCAGCCTTGATGCTTTCATCAAATGCAATCTCATTGATATAATCTTTATTGTTTCCTCATGGAGTGAGACCATCTTTTTAACTGCTGTTCTTTGGATTAGACATGCTGCTTCCCCTGCTTCTTATATGATTTTCTCAAATCAATTGAGTCTGCACATTGACATGATGTTTTCAAATTAACTAATGAGTCTGCACATTGACAGTCTTTCATTCATGCTTAGTCATGAGCTTTAGTATACAGTAGAATGAATTTTTGCTTAGAGCTTTGTTAAACTACCCTAGGGCAGCCCCTTTCTGTACACCCTATTAAGTTTCAACAACTGAGCAAGCTTCACACAAAAAGATACTCCTATATACAGCATTTCTACAAATGATGATCTATTTATGTGTTAATAGTAAGAATAATTCACAGAGTTTGGAACAGAAGATATGAGAAAGTAACTGAATATTTGTACATACAGTGTATTAGACCTTTAGTACTTCCATTTGTAATCCTGGTTATTTAATTTCAGTTAGGATGAACACTGCTGGACTGGCGATTTTGGTAAGAATGGGTAACTGTTTATGTGCAAAGGAAACTGTCAAAGTTAATGATCGGCAATATTATGTCAGAGGATCAGTTGGTGAAGGGTAAGTCTCATATTTTTTATGTGTTATTTTATATTTGTCTAAGCATATGTTGTTTTATATTTTTTCTAATAGCAAACTCATAACTTATAGTCACGTTGTTTAATATGGAATGTTCCCTAGATAAACATTCTTCAAAGAAGAAACCTACATCTAGCCAGTTAATCAATACCGTACACCTGTGCAGTAGGTTTGACCGACTGTCATCAGTTATATTGAACACACAGTGTGCTACCTTCCAAGATATATTTATAAATATCCATTTACAAAGGCTCCCTAAACTAAAACCAGAAAAAAAAAAAACATCAAAACATTGAAAGTTTCTTTTAGAGCTACAGTGTGACTAGACCATTTGAGATTATAATAAAATACTGTATGTCAAAAAATTTCACTCATAAGGTAGGATATTAGCTTTTAAAGTAAAAGGAGGGATGCCTTCAGCTAATCTACATCTAATCAATTACTCATGAACAGTCTTAAGTATGGTATATCAAATTTGAAATGTTCAGCTGTCTATTTACTGATGGTATTTATAAGATTTTGCAGATGGAGCATTATGGCTAGTCCAGTATATAGCTAAATGTCAAAGCGAGCTCTTTACAAGAGAAGAAGGAATTTCCACCTCCTGAATTAAAGGCCTAAATACACTACTGTAGTGTGTTTACTATAGTAATTTTTTGAAATTATGCAATAACAAATGTCTTTAATCTAATTATGTTACCACAAACACTTATTTTATTTAATAGTTTGATTATGCAATTATGCTAGGTAGCACCATAGACTCAAAATTGAATTAAAATTCAATGGTTTGATATTGTTAAGGGGAAGCCTTGTTGATTAGGTTGGATTTATAGATTTCTGGCCAATGGCCAAGAAGCTGTGTTGAATTTAGTTAGGTACATATTTTAAGCAACGGATCTAAAGAACATTGGTCTTTTGAAAACTAAATTGCCATGGAGAATTAAAGTCATTCTAAATACTAAATTGCTATGGAGAAATCAAACCTTTTGATTCTAAATACCCAACTAGCTTGGTTTTAATCATCTTTTCTAGTAAGGGATATGAAGCTTGTGCATTCAAAGGCATCCATTAGTTTCTTGGTCTATAGCTTGTACATCCAAAGGCATCCATTAGTTTCTAACTGAAATGATAAAGGCAATTTTCCTGCAATTGAGTCGTACAATATACCACTCTCCCATGCCCAATATATTATTTTCAAATGAAAGACTTAGGCAATTCCAGCCAAATGTTTAAGAACCCTAAACACTCATGTAATTCTGTTCCTAAAATTCCTTAAAGAGAGGAATCTGTTCCTCTCCCAAGTTCATATATCAGACTCCCTTAGTGTGATAGTGAACCCTCTGTCCAGTCAGACATCCTTAGACACAAAGCCGACTGTAGACTACAACTCCCATAAGATCTTCAAAATTTTTCTAGATCTTCAATGGTAGAGAAGCACAATTTTCATCCTACCTAGCTCTTAATGTGGACTGTTGTGCAGTTACAAGAGATGCCTTAAACCTGAATAGGTAATCTTCGGTTTATAATTTTCTCCAACAAGGTTGATTTTAAAGATTTTGAAGATTTTTCATAGTCCATGGTTTCCACTTCCTTAGCATCTGACACCAAAGTCACAACCTTTGGTCACCGCAGCTGTAACGAAAAGTAGGAGGTAAAAACATCCTTTCTGGCCCAGAACCTTGACAACTGGTTTTCTTGCCCGTACAGTATCTATAGGAGAGACTTCTTTGCTGTCAAAATTATTTACCTGATGTGCTAGAAGAGGTCTTCCTTTACTTGACAAAAATACCAGTCAGTGTGGCGGATATGAATGACCTTCCTTAGAGACAGGATCCCATGCCAGATAATCAGGATTTTCTGGTCCTCCTATTTGAAGGTAGGAAGCTCAAACCCCTAACAATTCTGTTGTACAAATCCGCTCTGGCAGAACATCTGAAGCGGGCTTTTGACATGGATATTTCTCAAGATTTTTAAGATTTTTTAGTCTTTTACTTTGCAATACTGTTTTCAACAGCTACTCCTATTTCAGGATCCACAATACAGTGCTTGATTTTTTAACTAGATTGGATAATGATTTTATTACCCTTAAAGAGTTCCTCTGGGGCAAGAGTCAGCAAAATGGCTGTGTTAATCAAAGTTGAGAGTTCTTCACCCTCATTCCCGGCTGTCTCCCGATACTATCTCTTGGTCTTTTCATTCTGGCCAAGAATAAAAAAAGCCCATCAATTCTCCTTGTGATAACCTCTGTCATATCTACCCTGCAAACCTATATTCAGAGTTGTATTTTAGCAGGTCTATTTCGGAGCACCCAGGTAAAGAAGCTGCTTTCTTCAGAAGCTATCTGATGTCTTATGGCCATCCTTACAAAGAAGGTTGATCCTATCTCCTTTAAAGACAGGAAAAAATAGAATCTTCTCCAGCTTTCTTTGCAGTTTCAGGATTTCCAAAGTTTTAAGTGTTGGTCTGGGCAGTTTAGTTGATTTGCATTGTTCTCAGCTCACTTGAGGCACCTGGAGAAGTAAGGCTTGTAGATATGTGGATCCTCAACTGAGCCAACAGGCAGATACGCCATGATAGATGTTTGGCTTTTTCATTGGCAATCCTCCTCGAGGCAATTACACTAACTTATTAGTTCTCTTCTCTCATATGATAAAAATATTCTGTTTTTTGCATGGTATTATGTATGTAACTTGACCCCTGTGGTTTAGTAGTTTCTCTTTTTATGCTCTGGTATAGCACAGTACTAGTTTCTGGGGTTCACACATTTCCTAACTCAAAAAAGGGGTTAGGACAAAAGCATATTCCTAATCCTTAAACTAAATTTATTTAAATACATACCCAACTCGTGTGCTGTTCATTCTTTAATGAATAGCTTTGACTAAAAGTGGTCTTCAAGGTGTGTTTAACAGAAGTACTCTTTTGTAACAGGAACAAATGCCTGGCTGGCTATGACTAGGAGGAGTAGTTTAGTGTTTTTTTGTTTTTATTTTTTTCCTTGGGTATAGTGTTTAGCAAACAGATATAGCACTGAAGGTCCTGCAACAGATATCTAAAAAAACCTGAAACCTTTGGAACAATGTAATATGAGATTTAGACAACACCAAGCACTGAAACCCAAGTACATCGGTTAACTTTTTACACATTCTTGTGAAGGGTGGAGTAAAATAGATGATTACATAGTTAAAAAGATTCTAAAATTCAGTGAAAGGGAAGATTTATGAATATGTATGGCTACTGTACAAACTTAAACATGAAATTATCATTTTCAATATTAAACTTACCCGATAATCATGTAGCTGTCAACTCCGTTGCCCGACAGAATTCTACGGAAGGGATACGCCAGCGATCGCTATACAAGAGGGGGGTGTACTCACAAGCGCCACCTGTGGCCAGGTACTGCAGTACTTCTTGTTGACACCACTTCAATTTTTCCTCTGTCGTGCTTCCGGCAAGACGTTCATGGATACGCTTATAATTTTGGAGTCTTGTTCACGGTTTTTGGTGAAGTATTGCTCTAAGATTTCAGCTTTTGCTATTCAGGAAGTTTTATTATTAGCTTAGCTAACTTTTGGAATTAATTTGATTAATTATGGTGACGAAGAGAGTATGAACTCTCTTTCACCTTTAAATGGCCGACCCTTCCCTTAGTCGGTAGTGTTGGTGTCTAAGAGAGTATAGACTCTCTTAATTTTGCTTAACAAAAGTTATAGATTTATTTTATATCTCTCCGCCTTTTATAGGCCTCTTCGATTAACTTCCTTTTATTATAAACTTATTAAAATTAATTTTTATATTTGTTTATATTCGACCTTTCCTAATAGTAGGCGGTCTTTTCTTGGTACCGAAGTTAATTAACATTGAGCCCGTCATTTCGGTTTTACCTGTTAACATATTATGCTATTTTAATGTTTTTGAAAGAATTTCTTTGATAGTCTCATACTGTTTTCAAAGTTGAACTAACGTTTTGTTTTGTCTCTGCAGTTGTTGACGTTCAGAACGTTCAACTTGCGCTCTATCGTTACGATAGAGAGAGAATTTTCACGGTGTCACGTTGCAGTAAGAATAACCGTGTCTAGCGTTTTGTTCATTCTTTCTTAACTTAATGGTTTTAATTCTAATAAAGGAACTTTTCATTTTGGGAAATATTTTCCTTTAACAATAATATGTTTTAACGATATATATGATTGGGCTCTTCTCTCAGGTTCTAAGTCAAGAGAGAGAGAGAGAGAGAGAGATAGAGACGGAGGGAGAAAGAGGAGGATAAACGTTTCGTTCAAGCGAGTAACGTTATCGTTTTTGCTCTTCTCCCTAGTCTCTTTAGGGGAAGAAGGTAAACGTTTCTAGAGTTTAGTCTCTTTCCAGCCACTGAATTATTTATCTTTCATTAGATTTTTCTGTTACATTGTAATTCTGTTTTCGCAATTACTAACTTTTGAGAAAGGATAGAATTGCGTGTTTCAGGTACAAACCACTTAAAGTTTCGAGTTCAGTGAAATAAGTGCAAACAGAAAATCAAAAGTGATAAGTGATTAGCGCAAAGTGTGTCAGTGTTGTGCGTGAGGGTACTTCTGTGCGTGCCAGTCGTCCTCCCAGTCCGGGACCTCTTGCAAGCTCCCAAACCCAGGGGAGAAGCAATGTCGAAGGGCAAAAGGGTTCGGCAGGCCTTGATCGGCGCACAGAAGTATCCTCGGTGGTTGCGGGCGTGTCTTACAAGACCGTCACTCCCACCCGCAGACGATTGAGCCCTTATTTTGCTCGTCTGCAGAAGAAATTTCGGGGAGAAAACGCTGGTCTCAGGTCTCAAGACCTCTTAAACGTAAAGTCCAGACCTATGCCAGACGTACGAAGTTAGAGTTCAACAACCCGAATGCAGTCATTGGGTTAGCTCTGACTCTCCTCAGTCATCAAGTGACTGCACACCTCCTTAGAGAGGTAAGGCGATGCCTCAACAGACCTCATCTTCTATTAAGGCTTTGCCTCAACAGACCTTATCGTCTGTTGATCCCAAGACGACTTTGCTGCAGTCCATGCAGTCGCAGCTTGCGGTCTTAATGCGTGAGTCTCAGGCTGAGAAGGTTACACCTCCTCCTGCGAACGCTCCGCCTCTCCGCAGTCCAGTCTGCCAGGCGTACGAAGTTGAGGTTCCTCAGGCTACCTTACCGCGTTCTGAGTTGCCAGTTACCAGCGGTGTGCAGCAACCTCCGCCTCCTCCTGCGAGAGCTCCGCCTCACCGCAGTCCAGTCTGCCAGGCGTACGAAGTTGAGGTTCCTCAGGCTACCTTACCGCGTTCTGAGTTGCCAGTTACCAGCGTTGTGCAGCAACCTTAACCTTCCTTAAGGCAACCTCAGCAATGGGAGCAGGAGTCTTATGCCTTACTTCCTCCGCTTCCGCTTGCGGTTCCACCAGCGAGGCAACAATCTCTTGAGGTACGACAACCTCTTCCATCAATGAGGCAGCCACCTCAGCTCTCGCTGCAGCGACCTAAACCCTCCTCAAGGCAAGAGTCTCAACTCCTTAGGCTAGCACCTCAGGAACCTCAACTCGCGAGACAAGAACTGCGTTCTGCGCAGCCGCTACCTCAACTCTCGCAGCTCACACCTCAGGAACCTTAACTCGTTCCTCAGGAACCTGCTACTGCGCATCCGCAATCCTTACAGCAAGCGCAACTCTTGAGGCAGCAACCTCATGCTATGAGTCAGCCACCTCAACGCATGCATCTGCCTTTTTTTTCCTCAACTTGAGCTTCTTCCCATTCAACTTGGGAATAACAAATGACAATAATAACACCTCATTACTTTCATAACTTGCATTTGTAATCATATACATGTATGCCTACACAAACATTATGATAATGGAGATTATTTGTATTACTTATATAAAAATATATATGTATTCCTTGCAATATATTTTTAACAAATCGCAAATATGGCAAAAATATCTTCTAAACAAATGAATCATGAGTTATGAATGTAAGGTAATATTATGTTGATATTAAACCCCATGCAAGCATGCATGAAGTAATGCAGTGTTGCCAACAGGGCGAGTTTCCCTTTCCTGAGGTGAAGTAGATTATAGTACATTTAGTGTAGCTTAATTCTACGATTATCATGCCGGCTATCAAATTCATCAACAAAACAGTCTAAATCAAGGCACGTGCACTTTCAATGGACGGTAATGCGATATTACTCACTCTAGCACTGGTCATGGAATTTCTGAGAAATGTTACACGCCATGCAACACGCTCTGCTTACCTTACAGCATGCTCTACATACAGCATGCTCTGCATACAGCATGCTCTGCATACAGCATGCTCTGCATACCTTACCGCATGCTTCTCAGTCACACATCTTTGGTTGTTGCCAACTCACTAGACTGTCAAGCAGTTTCATAACGTTGCCTTCTAGTCTGCTGCTTTTGCACCAGTGAAACCCTCACTGAGAGAACTTAGCTTTTCTCGGATATGGTCCCTGTAGATGAGAAAGTGCTTTTCTCCCTCCTTCTGATATTCCCTTGAGGACTCTGTCATTTGGAGAGGAGCCTTTAGCTGCGTAGCCTCCTATGGACTTTTATTTAAGCATAACATGCTCCCAGGGAAGGTAATGGTTCCACTTCAGTCGCTAACCCCGTCTGTTACCACACCTGCTTCCATAGACCTTGAGCTGTGTTGCAAGACATGCAGTCCAAGCTTAGTCCTTGTTAGAGGATTTTTTTGTTTACGGAGTCAGTGTGTCACTGGGAAGACGTTCAACAACCAGCAGAAGTGACTTGTTGTGACGCAGTGCGGCAACCTCAGCAACCCGATAAGGAGTTGTCTGTACGACCCAGACAGTCTAGACAGCTTCGGGTTGTCACTGTACTTCCTCGCTTCCCCATGGTTGACAGTTCACAGACTGTGCAGCAGTACCATGATCTTGTGTCCGGCTCCGTCAGACGACTGGCTTTTAAGAGCTCCCACAAGTCGTCGCTGTCTGGAGATTCTCAGATGGACTATGGATCTGACCAAGGAACTGGGCCTCCTGGTCAATTGTGAGGAGTCTCAGCTCGTCCCATCCCAGACCATTGTCTCCCTGGGTATGGATCTTCAGAGTCGAGCTTTTCGGGCTTTTCCGTCGGCCCCAAGGATCTTCCAAGCCCTAGAATGCATCCAGAGCATGCTGAGAAGGAACCGATGCTCAGTCAGGTAGTGGATGAGTCTAACAGGGACACTTTCATCGCTGGCCCTGTTCATCGTGTTAGGGAGACTCCACCTCCCCCCCTTCAGTATCATCTAGCTGCTCACTGGATAAAGGACATGACGCTAGAGACGGTCTCAGTTCCTGTTTCCGAAGAGAGGAGGTCTTCTCTCGCGTGGTGTAAGAACAGCTTTCTTCTCAAGGAAGTCTATCTTTGGCTGTTCAGAAACCCGACCGCCTTCTCCTCTCGGACGCATCAGACACGGGCTGGGGTGCGACTTTGGACGGACAGGAATGCTCGGGAACATGGAATCAGGAACAAAGGACACTTCACATCAATTGCAAGGAGTTGTTGGCGGTTCTTCTGGCCTTGATAAACTTCAAGTCCCTCCAGCTTAACAAAGTGGTGGAGGTGGACTCTGACAACACCACAGCCCTGGCTTACATCTTCAAGCAGGGAGGGACTCTTTCGTGAAGTTGTTCTAGATCGCAAGGGACCTCCTCATCTGGTCTAAAGATCGAAAGCTCACGCTGGTAACGAGGTTCATTCAGGGCGGTATGAATGTCATGGCAGATCACCTCAGCCGGAAGGGTCAGGTCATCCCCACAGAGTGGACCCTTCACAAGAATGTTTGCAGCAGACTTTGGGCCCTGTGGGGTCAGCCAACCATAGATCTGTTCGCTACCTCGATAACCTAGAGACTCCTGTTGTATTGTTCTCCGATTCCAGACCCAGCAGCAGTTCACGTGGATGCTTTTCTGCTGGATTGGTTCCATCTCGACCTGTATGCATTCCCGCCGTTCAAGATTGTCAACAGGGTACTTCAGAAGTTCTCCTCTCGCAAAGGGACACGGCTGACGTTGGTTGGCTCCGCTCTGGCCCGCGAGAGAATGGTTCTTAGAGGTACTGCAATGGCTGGTCTACATTCCCAGGACTCTTCCTCTAGGAGTGAACCTTCTACGTCTACCTCACGTAAAGAAGGTACACCCAAACCTCCACGCTCTTCATCTGACTGCCTTCAGACTTTCGAAAGACTCTCAAGAGCTAGGGGCTTTTCGAAGGAGGCAGCCAGAGCGATTGCCAAAGCAAGGAGAACATCCACTCTCAGAATCTATCAGTCTCAAGGGGAAGTCTTCCGTAGCTGGTACAAGACCAATGCAGTTTCCTCAATCAGTACCACTGTAACCCAGATTGCTGACTTCCTGTTATATCTAAGGAAAGTAAGATCCCTTTCAGCTCCTACGATCAAGGGTTACAGAAGTATGTTGGCAGCGGTTTTCCGCCACAGAGGGTTGGATCTTTCCACCAACAAAGATCTACAGGACCTCCCTAGGTCTTTTGAGACCTCAAAGGAACGTCGGTTGTCCACTCCAGGCTGGAATCTAGACGTGGTCCTAAGGTTCCTTATGTCATCAAGATTTGAACCTCTCCAATCAGCCTCTTTTTAGGACCTCACATTAAAAACTCTTTTCCTCGTGTGCTTGACAACAGCTAAAAGAGTAAGTGAGATCCACACCTTCAGCAGGATCATTGTTTTCACATCTGAAACGGCTACATGTTCCTTGCAGCTCGGTTTTTGCTAAACGAGCTTCCTTCACGTCCTTGGCCTAAGTCGTTCGAGATCCCAAGCCTGTCCAACTTGGTGGGGAATGAACTGGAGAGAGTACTTTGCCCAGTTAGAGCTCTTAGGTACTATCTAAAAAGGTCTTAACCTTTACGAGGACAATCAGAAGCCTTATGGTGTGCTATCAAGAAACCTTCTTTTCCAAGTTCTAAGAACTCAGTTTCTTACTATTCAGGCTTCTGATTAGAGAAGCACATTCTCATCTGAAGGAAGAAGACCTTGCTTTGCTGAAGGTAAGGACACATGAAGTGAGAGCTGTGGCTACTTCAGTGGCCTTCAAACAGAGCCATTCTCTGCAGAGTGTTATGGATGCAACCTATTGGAGAAGCAAGTCAGTGTTCGCATCATTCTATCTCAAAGATGTCCAGTCTCTTTACGAGTACTGCTACACCCTGGGACCATTCGTAGCAACGAATGCAGTAGTAGGCGAGGGCTCAGCCACTACATTCCCATAATCCCATAGCCTTTTAACCTTTCTCTTGAATACTTTTTATGGGTTGTACGGTCGGCTAAGAAGCCTTACATCCTTGTTGATTTGGCGGGTGGTCAATTCTTTCTTGAGAAGCGCCGAGGTTAAAGGTTGTGATGAGGTCCTTTAGTATGGGTTGCAGCCCTTGATACTTCAGCACCTTAGAGTTGTTCAGCCTCCTAAGAGGAACGCTGCGCTCAGTAAGGAAGACGAACTTATTTAATGCAGAGTAATGGCTCAAGTCGACTTCCTTACCAGGTACTTGTAATTTCATTGTTATTTTGAATAACTGATAAACTGAAATACGGGATACTTAGCTTCTTGATATACATGTACACTGGTTTTCACCCACCTCCCTGGGTGTGAATCAGCTACATGATTATCGGGTAAGTTTAATATTGAAAAATGTTATTTTCATTAGTAAAATAAATTTTTGAATATACTTACCCGATAATCATGATTTAATTGACCCACCCTTCCTCCCCATAGAACCAGTGGACCGAGGAAAAATTGAAGTGGTGTCAACAAGAAGTACTGCAGTACCTGGCCACAGGTGGCGCTTGTGAGTACACCCCCCTCTTGTATAGCGATCGCTGGCGTATCCCTTCCGTAGAATTCTGTCGGGCAACGGAGTTGACAGCTACATGATTATCGGGTAAGTATATTCAAAAATTTATTTTACTAATGAAAATAACATATTAAAAATAAATAATATTATCAAGTTTTAAGGGGTTATAATAGCAATTGTATTTTCCATATTATAAAAGCCAGTGGCTTGAAAGTAATTCTCCCTTAAACACTCGAGTCATTGTTTGCATATTGTCACACTTTCTCTAGAGCAGGGAAGATGATATTTCTTTGGAAAAACATGTTATATTGGATTCCTTGTTCTAGCCCAAAAGGAAGCTCAATTCCTCCCAAAGATCAGTTTTTTAACAAAACTCCTTTTGTACTGGAAGGGCCATCTTTCAAACTAGTTCAAACTAGTTATAATTGAGTACTTTGGATGCTCATTGTGAATATTAAATAATGTTAGATTGCATTATATTGTAATGATGCTGCAATATAATAATGATGTATCTGATGAAAAATAATATTGAAGTTTATCCTCTTATTATTTTATGAAGATATTCAGTATTAGATTTTCTTCTCTTAACAGATACTGTATAAAGTCATCGGTATGGCATTTAATTAAATTGTATAAAATATTAAGGGAACAAAACTTACTAAATAGTGTACAAATCTATTTCTATTTTGACAGAGGCTTCAGTACAGTTGATCTAGTAGAAGATGCAACCACACATAAGCTGTATGCTCTCAAACGTATCACTTGTCATGCACAGTCTGATCAAAAGGTGAGGGATTATTTAAGTTTTTTTTTTCTTTTAACTAAAATTGTCAAGACTATTTAATCTTCAGGAAAATAACTTCATTTACAACTAGTAGCATCCATGAGGAAAACTAGCATAGTAATACATATGATTTTGGCTACTTGAAACAAACCACGGAATTAGAATAAAATAAGGAGTCTTCTCCAATCACCTTTGAAATATTTTCATTCGATAGTAGTGACCATTTGTGTATCTTTCTACCATATGCAATTTTTTCTTTATATGACTGTTTAGCACATAATTTTACATGAAATTATTTACATAATTTTGCTAAATTACCCGAGTGCCCTCATCAATGAATAGAAGCTAGAGTGTGAATTCGTGAAATAATTGTGGCAGATCTCAAATTTATGACTGGATTAGGAGGGAGAAACCATTTCATTCGGCAACTTGCCTTAACTTGAAGATATTAAGTTATGCTTATAATGCTTTATTTTTATGTGCTGTATGAACGTATGATTATTTATACAGGTACTGTAGTTGGTAATACATGCTTTCTTTGACCCATGAAGTGTTTTGCATTTCAAAAGTCAATGCCACATGAGACTTTATTACCATCAGAAATACTTTAACTTTATAAGCAAGTGGATAATTAAGTTCCACTGATGAATTTTGGTTTAGTTACATTATATGAACTAGTCAGCACTGATGGTTCAGATACAGGATTTTATTTGATCTTTGTTTATCTAATGGAAAGAATTTATATTGTACTATGTTTGGCATGTGTTATTGATGCTGGTTTTTATGATTTAATGCAATGAGCCTGAAGTGTTTTGATGGTAAATGTCTACTTTCCATTTATATACTTTACAGTTTTAAGATATATTGCCATTCATAAATATGTCAACAAATTTGATTCATTTGATACTGATTTTGATATCTGTATTGATGATGAAACTTGGAACGGTAATTCTTTTTAAGCTTTATGAAGTTAAGTTTATACACCTGTATTCCAAAGGCATAAGCCATGTTGATGCTCATCTTAGAAATTTACACCAAATAATATGTACAATATATTTTATCATTCCTCACTGACGTCATCATTGCTAAATTTGTAAATGAAACAAATTTATATTCCCATGAAGCTCTTTAGGAGAAATTGAAATGAATTGCAAAATAGTTATATTTGATTTTTTTTTCTTGATACATTAAATAAATAGAATTTTATGGAAATATGAAGGCGAGATTTATTCATGGTTAACATTTATAGTTACTGAATATGATTACTACTATTCTTCCTCCTTAGGTGTGTGGTAGTCACCAATGTGATTTACAGCTAAGAATAATTGACATACATAATTTTAATAATCGAATGAATAAAAGTATCTCACTACTTGCCTGCGGGTTACACATTAGGTACTACCTCCTCCCAATTTTGTGTATTTTTGTAGTTTTTGTTAACAGTAAGCACTTCAGTATGAAAACACCCACAAGGTATGGCAGGGTCGTGGACCACTTGGTGAGGAACTGCTGGTGTATACCTGGTGTTCGACACATGCAGAGTGGTCCTGGAGGGGATACAGTAGAATAAGGGTTGAAATCAATTATTTGTTCCAACACGAATACTTACCTCGAACTACTTTCTTTGGAGTCACTTGTGATCTCTCTATCGACCAAGGTTTTCGTGCCGTTACCCCCCTACTCCGTTCTCTACATAGGCCCACCCCCGTCGCCAAGGAATGCGCCCCGAGGGCAGGATCAGGGCAGGTCACTGCCTCTCTGGGTCATTCTCCTCATTTAAGTTCCTTGGTCGCGAGCTGTTCACATCTCGCTCTCGTCTCTGTCGACCCTTTGTGCGCGTTTAGTGTTCCACGTGTTCCCAGCGTGGGGACTTGCGTTTTCGCAGTGCGTTCTTCTCAAGTGTTACCGTGCGTTCACCCTGTGTGTGTCCCCAGTGTACTTAATAGCTCCCTTAGTGTTGTGCCATTCGTGTGCGAACTATGATCACGCTCGCCGTTGCCCTGGGCCTAGAGCCGGGAAGTCGTGTGGGGCTTTCCTCTCAAAGCCAGAGGTAGATCCTCACTCCCTTTGTTCCTCCTGTAGGGGGAAAGTTTGCTCCTCCGCGGACACGTGTCCGGAGTGCGTAGGTTGGGACGACATTCAGTGGGTACGCTACGGTACTAAAAAGAAGAAGTCATCGAAGCGTTCCCCCAGGAAGATTAGTGTTGTATCTCCGTTACCGTCGGCCAGTGATCGGTCCGACGAGGCCTCGGCTTCTCCGTCTCCTTCGCAGAGGAGAGGGCAAGACGACTCTAGTGTTGTGGAAGGTCAAGGCGTTCTTCCCAGGGAACCCAGTGCGAGGGAAGAACCAAGGGCGGGCCCCTCTAGGTCTAACGAAGGGCCCGGTAGTGCTTCGGGTGAGTCAGGCCTTGTGATGGGGGGCCACGCGTCCTCTGAGGACCCCTTATGGGGTAGTGCTGTAGTCTCGGAGTCCCTGCCGCCCTCGTGGGCTGGTGCGTCGGGCTCTTCCCCGCCAGGGGACAACAAAGCTAAAGTTCGCCGTCCGAGTAGCGATGCCTTCGGATGGAAGCTACCGAAGACACGGGGGAGGTTGCCGCTGAGAATGGACGTGACCCTGGACCCCTGGCTCCCTAGCATGGAACGGTTGGACTCTTTTCCGACGATCCCCACGGCGCTCCCCGATGATTTTCTCCAACCCTCGATGTCGGGCACCCAGCGTCGGAAGAAATCCCCCGCGGGCCACGCAAACAGCCGTTACGCGGGGAACGTGGCGTCGTCGGGCTCGTCGGAGGTTGATTCGTCTTCCGAAGAAGAAGTCAGGGTGAAGCGTCGCAGGCGAAGGGAGCTGTCCGAGAGCGAGCATTCCCGTTCTAGGTCAAGGTCGCGATTTAGTAGAAAGCGCTCCCGCTCCCAGTCTCGTAAGTATAAGAGAAGTGTTTCTCCCGGGGGCGCCTGGGTCTACGTGCCTTCGGGGGAGTCCAAGACACTTCATTCACCAGACCATCGGTCCAGCGAACGTGCGACTAGGCTGCCGCCCACTATGCACAGCCTAGAACCGCGCGATTTGGCACGCAGAAAAGACCTCTCGAAGAGGCATAAGTCCTCGAAGCCTCCGGTTCACCCCGCCCAGCGGGGGGAAACGCGCTTCTTAGCAGGCAGCCTGGCCGAACCAGCACAGCTGGTGCGGCCATCGAGTAGAAAGGAACGGTTCCCGTTGTTGGGTCAGCCCACCGGGACCGTGACCTCCGCTCCCAGAGCCTTAGGGCAACCGAGAGCCCTCACTGAGCCGGCGGTACCCGCCTTGTCCCGGGATCCGGAGACGAGCTCACCCGCTTATGGGGCTCACTACCGGTACAGGACTGCCCCCCTGGACCCAAGAGCTAGACGGCAGGTCTGCCTTGCCAGCAACCCGGCTTCCCCACTCCAGGCCGAAGCCTCGGCTGACGGAGGAGAAGCTTCCCCGACGGAGGACTCCGCCTATAGAAGAGTAGTGGGACTCATCAGAAGGCAGCATGGGATTACGGAACCCTCGGCTCCGAGGGGTGATTCCTGGAGGTCAAGCCTCCTGAGGATTACACATCACGTCGCCCTTCCTCTTGCCCCAGACCTAGTACAGTGATACCTCGGTAGTCGAACGACTCTATACTCGAACAATTCGGAGTTCGACCAAAATTTTCGAGAAATTTTTGCTGCGGTGCTCGACCAAAAATTCGGTACTCGACCAGCCGAACACGTGACGACCGCATGGGCTTTGTGATGATCGCGCCATCTCGGCCACTCTCGCTTGTTCGGGAAGCATCAGTTCTCTCGAGAGCGTCACTCAGACAACGCGCGATCAGCATTCGTTGTGATTTAGTGATTTTCAGTGCTTTTAATTGCTTTTTTAGCTTTCATAATGAGTCCCAAGAAAGTAATGAGTGTTAAGGGGAAGGAGAAGAGGAAAACAGTGCGAACAACGATCGAGTTGAAGAAGGAAATTATAGCGAAATATGAGAATGGTGTACGAGTGTCCGATTTAGCGGTAGAATACGGAATGGCGAAGTCGACCATTTCTACGTTTTTAAAGCATAAAGAAATGATTAAGAAGGCGAATGTTGCAACGGGAGTTACGGCGGTAACTAAGCAAAGGCCACAAGTGATTGAGGAGATGGAAAAGTTGCTTTTAATATTTATTAAAGAAAAACAGTTGGCCGGGGAAAGTGTTAGTGAAGCGTTCATTTGTGAAAAAGCGTTGCATATCTATGAAGAATTAGTGAAGAAAAGTCCGAGTACCAGTGAAAGTGATTCATTTACATTTAAAGCGAGCAGGGGTTGGTTTGAAAAGTTTCGTAATAGAACAGGTATTCATCGTGTTACTAGGCATGGGGAGGCAGCTAGTTCGGATCAAATTGCAGCCGATAAATACGTGGGGGAATTCGATCGGTACATAAATGAACAAAATTTGATCGCACAACAAGTCTTTAATTGTGATGAGACTGGGTTATTTTGGAAGAAAATGCCAGCCAATACGTACATTACCAAGGACGAGACGAAGATGCCAGGTCACAAGCCAATGAAAGATAGGCTAACATTGTTGCTGTGTGCAAATGCAAGTGGCGATTGCAAGATCAAACCCTTGTTAGTGTACCACTCGGACAACCCCCGGGTGTTCAAACGAAATAATATTTGTAAAAGTGCACTACCAGTTATGTGGCGCTCGAACACTAAATCTTGGGTCACAAGACAATTCTTTACTGAGTGGATAAACGAAGTGTTTGCCCCCCAGGTTAAGGCTTACCTCATTGAAAAGAGCTTGCCAATGAAATGTCTTCTGGTTATGGACAATGCTCCTGCACATCCTCCAGGTCTCGAGGATGACTTGAAAGAAGAATACAGCTTTATCAAAATCAAATTCTTGCCCCCCAATACTACTCCCATACTCCAGCCCATGGACCAACAGGTCATTTCAAACTTCAAAAAACTCTATACCAAGGCCCTTTTCAGAAAGTGTTTTGAAGTGACCAGTGACACGAAGTTGACCCTAAAGGAATTCTGGAAGGAACACTTCAGCATCCTCAACTCTGTTAACATGATTGACCAAGCTTGGCGAGGTGTGACCTATAGGACATTGAACTCTGCCTGGCGTAAGCTGTGGCCATCATGTGTCACAGAGAGGGAGTTTGAAGGTTTCCAACCAGAGGCGGGTCCAAGCACTGCTACCCCTGTAATTTCTGATGACACTGATGTCGTTGAGGAAATTGTTGTCATGGGCAGGAGTTTGGGGCTTGAGGTCGACAAGGATGATATTGATGAGCTTGTAGAAAGCCATTCTACCGAGTTGACTGTGGAGGAATTGTTGCACCTGCAACAACAACAGCAGCAGGATCTGATTGTGGAGCAGGAATCTTCAGAAGAGGATGAGGTAAGGGAGGATGTTCCAAGTTCTCTCATCAATGAAATTTGTTCCAAGTGGGCAGATGTGCAGGCTTTTGCTGAAAAATACCACCCAGAAATTGCAGTAGCAAACCGGGCAGTGCATATGTTTAATGATAGTGTCATGTATCATTTTCGAAGAATACTGCAGAGGAGGAAGAAACAATTAACAATAGACCAGTTTTTCACAAAAGAAAAGAAAGCTGCTACATCAAAGCCTGTTTCTCCTCCAAAGAAGAGACAAAGAAGAGAAGAAACCCCTGAAATAGATCTGCCCACCCTTTCATTGGAGAGAGAAACAACTCCTGAAGGAGAACTACCCCGCCACATCATGGAAGGGGACTCTCCTTCCAAGCAGTAACCTCCCCCTTCCATCCTCTCCACATCCATCCCTGTATGCCATCGAACCGCTGCTCAAAGGTATGTTCACTACAGTACAGAAAATGGTTTAAAATTGTTTTATTTTAGTACAGTAAATGGTTTAAAATTGTTTTATAGGATTTTCTGACCAATTTCATACACATTTAGATAATTATTGTTGTTTAGGTACACGTTTTATTAATATTTTGGGCCTGTTCGAGTGCTTGGGAACGGAATAGAATATATACCATTATTTCTTATGGGGAAAAAAAATTCGGTACTCGAACAAATCGGAGGTCGAACACGGATCTCGAACGGATTATGGTCGAGTACCGAGGTATCACTGTACTAGGGCAAGAGTACATAGACAACTTGGTGGCCAGCAATGCCGAGGCCCCCAAGTCCCAGAGTGCCTCGAAACTGCTCCAGGGCCTCAGATCTCAGGGAAAAGTGTATATTCCGGAAGGGCGTCGCCCAGGCCCCTGTAGAGTGGACCCGGCCTTGGACGTCCTAGGTCAGGGCGGCTCAGACGAAAGGGCCTCTTCAGCCCCAGTTTGCTTCTCTCCTACGGAGGCCGCCATGATGGAGGAGATGTCGCGGGACCTAGTCAACGTCTCCTCATGGCTGGACTGGTGGGCCTCCACGTTAGTAAACGTCCAAGCCTCCGTCGACCCCGAAGATCCTGACCAGCAAAGCCTCCTGACGGACCATCTCACCTCCGGGGGGAAAACGCTTAAGTTCCTCTCATATCAGGCACTCGCCCTTACGGCCAACTGGGTCCTCCGTAAACGAGACACGGTCCTGGCCAAGTTATCTAGGAAGATCCCAGACAGAGAGGCCCGGGCCGTACGTAGCCTTTCCTTGTGGGGTGAGTCGCTGTTCCCGTTGAAAGAACTTGAGAGCCTGATGGAGAAAGTGTCAAAGAGGAAGGAGGCCAACGTCCCCAGACCTGTGTCATCTAAGAGACCTCCCTACAGGAGGGCCGCCTCAGATAGCGCCGTGACTTCTCAGGCCTCCCCCAGCACTTCGAGGAGAGAAGCCCCCTCTTCCTCCTGGGCAACAACTCCTCAACCCTACCGCAGAGGAGCACCAACTTCGTCTAGCTCCTTCAGGTCGGGTTACTCCGCCTCTAGGAGAGGCAGGTCAAGCCGCCCCTCTAGAAGAAGGTAGAGGGAGAGGCCCCCTACTCCCGCCCAAGCCTCGGGTTGGGGGATGCCTCGGACCACATTGGCAAGCATGGAAGGCACAAGGAGCGGATCCTTGGACAGTGTCCGTCCTGAAGGAGGGCTACAGGCTTCCCTTCCTAGCGGATCCACCCCCTCTTATTCCAGCCAGCCAGACAGAATGGTTGGCCCCCAGGGACCCGATGAAGAGGGCCGCCCTTCAAGAGGAGATTTCCTCCATGTTGGAGAAGGGTGCCATGGAAGAGGTCCTGCTCCCAGGCCCAGGCTTCTACAGCCGCCTGTTCCTGGTAGAGAAAGCAACGGGGGGGTGGAGACCCGTGATAGACCTGTCGGCCCTCAACAAGTTCGTCAAGAAGACGGACTTCAAGATGGAGACCCCAAAATCCGTCCTGCTGTCCTTGAGGGAGAAAGATTATATGATGACTGTCGACCTCAAGGACGCATACTTCCAGATCCCTGTCCACCCGTCGAGTCGGAAGTTCCTCCGGGTAAAATGGGGTCCCCAGATCCTGCAGTTCAAGACCCTTTGCTTCGGCCTGTCGACGGCCCCTCAAGTGTTCACGAGGGTCTTCGCGACGGTCTCCGTGTGGGCTCACGAACGGGGTATCCGCCTCATCAGGTACCTGGACGACTGGTTGCTCCTTTCCACCTCAAGGGCCCTCTTGGAGGAACAAGGGAGAAGCCTCCTCCAGTTTTGCAGGAATCTGGGGATTGTAATCAATCTGAAGAAGTCGAACTTAACCCCATCCAACAGAATGGGCTACTTGGGGATGACGTTGGATACCGTGCAGGGGAAAGTTTTCCCCTCGCAGGACAGGATACGGAACCTCAAACACATCATTCAGCCGTTCCTGTCAGAACACTCCAGGAGGGCGGGAGATTGGCAGAGACTGATAGGTCACCTAGTCTCATTGGAGAAACTGGTTCCCCAAGGGAGGATGAGGCTCAGACCCATTCAATGGAACCTCAAGAGCCTCTGGTCCCAGACGGACTCGCAGAAAACGTTAATTCCAGTCCTTCCGGACACGAGAACCTCCCTGGAATGGTGGCACTGCCAGTCGAACTCCCTCAAGGGGATGCCCCTCGGGTCCAGTCCCCCCCGAGTACCTCCTGTTCACAGACGCCTCCAACTAAGGGTGGGGAGCCCACCTTCTGGAAGAGACGGCACGGGGTACCTGGTCGGAAAGGGAAAAAGCGTCTACACATCAATGTCCTAGAACTAAGAGCAGTTCAGAAGGCGTGTCTTCACTTTGGAAGTCGTCTAAGGGGAAACACCGTGGCGTTAATGTGCGACAACGCCACGGTAGTGGCCTACATAAAGAAACAAGGGGGCATGAGATCGAAGGAGCTGTGCGACCTCGCCATAGACATCCTGAATTGGGCAGACGAACAGCAAGTGGTGCTGCTGGCAAGGTTCATTCCCGGGAAGAAGAACGTTCTGGCCGACGGCCTCAGCAGAATGGGTCAAATAGTGGGGACAGAGTGGTCTCTACACCCAGAAGTAGCCAGACTCATCATTCAACGTTGGGGCTCCCCGGTGATGGACCTCTTTGCAACAAAGCTCAATGCCCAACTTCCGGTCTATTGCTCCCCGGTACCAGACCAGAATGCAGCCCTAGAAGACGCCTTCCAGCACAAGTGGGACAACCTGGATGTATACGCTTTCCCCCCCTTCACGTTGATAAGACAGGTGCTCAACAGAGTAAGGGCCGCCTGAAACCTAAAGATGACTTTGGTAGCGCCCTGGTGGCCGGAGAGAGAGTGGTTCGCGGACCTAAAGGACCTAGCGAGCCAACCACCTTGGCCTCTGCCCGCCAGGTCAGACCTCCTGCACCAACCGCACTTCTTCAAGCTCCACGACAACCCTCTCTCTCTTCGCCTTCACGCCTGGAGACTATCGAGCGGCTCCTGAAGAAGGAGGGGTACTCCACCACCACAGCTAAGAGAATGTCCCTATACCTGAGGAGATCCTCGACCGCGGTATACCAGGCGAAGTGGGCCTCCTTCTCGAAGTGGTGCTCGGAGAAACATATTAGACCTCTTAAAGCTTCGGTCCCGGACATAGCAGATTTTCTGGTGTATCTTAGAGATAAAGTGGGAATGTCAATTCCAGCCATTAAAGGAGTTCGAGCCGCCTTAGGCCAAGTCTTCCTCCTGAAGGGCATCGACCTGGGGTCCTCGAGACACATAGCGATGCTGATCAAGAGTTTCGAGCAATCCTGCCCCCCTCAAGCAAGTAGAGTGCCCAGGTGGGACTTAGCCAAGGTCTTGAAGATGCTGAGTCGTCCCCCCTTTGAACCCCTTAAAGATATCTGAGACAAGGATCTCACCCTCAAGACCGTTTTCTTGCTAGCCTTAGCTTCCGCTAAGAGAGTGGGAGAGATCCATGGTCTGTCTTACGACGTTTCTCACTCCAAAGGGTGGAAAGAAGTATCCTTCAGGTTCGTGCCTTCCTTTGTGGCTAAGACTCGGAACCCAGCAGTCTGGGACCCGAGGTTTGAGGGTTTCTCAATTCCTGCCATTCCCAAGACGGGCATTACAGAAGATTTGAGGTTATGCCCAGTACGGACGTTCAGGAAATACCTGGAAAGGACAGCTCATCTCCGACCAGGCATCAAAAACCTCTTCGTTTCCACAGGTGTTAATAGGAAGCAAGTTTCCAAGAACACCATTTCCTTCTGGCTGAGACAAGTCATCGCTAGAACCTATGAAGAGGATAAAATGGCAGTGCCAGGCACTCCCCGGCCCCATGACATCAGGGGTCTGAGCACCTCCTTGGCCTTTGAGAGAAACATGGCGGTGGGGCAGATCCTGCAGGCAGGCACCTGGTCGAACCAGTCGACCTTTACTGCCCACTACCTCAAGGATTTTTCAAGGAAATCCTTGGACGGGTTCTCCATTGGGACAGTCATTGCCGCCCTCCAAGCAGTGTAGCGGTGAGGCCAGAGGCTGTCCCCAACGATGGACACATTCTTCGCGACTACACTTCGGAGGAAATCGTCAGAAGAATTTTTCAAGAGGCGAGTCTTAGATAATAGCGTAAGGTTGCGCAGTTACCCTCACTCCCGCACTCTGATAGGCCCCCGCATTCCATAGCCCTCTAGGCCCTACGTGCCAAGTCAAGTGTCAGAATAGCACTCCCGCCTCCTAAAGTATAAGTCTCCAAAGAAAGTAGTTCGAGGTAAGTATTCGTGTTGGAACAAATCAAAAATTTTAAGTAATTTTTATTTTTCCTAACATACTTACCGAGAACTACTTTCGGGTAATGGCCCTCCCTTCCTTCCCCGAGTGCCATCCTTCCATTGCCAGGTTGGGCTAATACAAAGAACTTAATGAGGAGAATGACCCAGAGAGGCAGTGACCTGCCCTGATCCTGCCCTCGGGGCGCATTCCATGGCGGCGGGGGTGGGCCTATGTAGAGAACGGAGTAGGGGGGTAACGGCGCGAAAACCTTGGTCGATAGAGAGGAGATCACAAGTGACTCCAAAGAAAGTAGTTCTCGGTAAGTATGTTAGGAAAAATAAAAATTACTTAAAATTTTTTATTTTAGTTTTAGAATTAGTATTATCATTAGATTTTTTTTCTCCAGCATTTACACCTTTAGATAGTTTTCTTACTTGAAAGAATTAAGCATCTAAATATTTTTTTGCATTTTGTAATACAGTATTTTATGTAATATGGATATCTTAGATTTGCATTTGATCTGTAATTGTAGGTTTTTCTTCTTTTCAGATAGCCTTAGCAGAAGTGGAATATCTCAAAGCTCTGTCTCATCCAAATATTGTAGAATGTGTAAATTCAGATTTAGTTGGTGTACCAGATCTGATGGGAAACAGAACTTCACAAGTACTCATTGTTCTTCCTTACTGTCCGGTATGTTTAGCTCATTTTTGTTTTTTGTTACCATCTATGGAGGAATTGTTAAATTTTTATATGGCATGATATGGGATAACAGACATACAATACTGTACAATATTAAGTGTTATTGTATCACATTCACTCCAAAGTGGAATAGCTGTGTATATGGAGGATGATATTTTTAATTTTGGGAGAAATGCTAGTTTGTAAATTTAGTGGCCTTGGAACCTAATCCAAGTTTGAATCGGTAAAATTTCAAAATAGGAGCTTAAGTGAGATCGCACCTGTATTCACCAACACACACTGAATAATGAATGATCCAAACTACTCTAGCTTTTTGGATTCCTGTGTTTGTAAGTGAATTCAGTCTTTTGATAGTCTGACAACTGACAAATATAGAAAATTTTCATTCATATTCATATTAGTCTGCTTTAATGCATCCCCATCAGTTTATATTAGCTTAACTGTAGTCAGTTGCTCCTTGGACATACTATACAGTACTCTAAAAGATGGTGAGTCAGCACTCTCCCTTGGTATCCACTGGTTAGAATAAGAATAAAGGCTGTTCATGACTGGAAGAGGTAAGCGAAAGGAGAGTGTCCTATAAACCAACCATATGAACATATGATCAGTGCCCAAGCCCTCTCTCCACCCAAACTAAGACCAGGAGAGCCAAGCAATAGCTGTTGATGACAGCAAGTAGATCTATTTCTTGTTATTCCCACAAACCTTTACATTTGGTGCTTGCCAAATACTTAATACTGCACCTCAGTTCCATGTCAACAAAATCTGCTTTTTCCCCAAAAGATGTGCCTCTATACTATCATGAGATCATCCTCTATCGCTCCATCATCGGTTCTTGTTACTCATGCCCTACGTTGAAAATCCTAACTCCATTGACACTGTATTACCTAATTTAGCATCTCTATAACCCCATGTGTTGCACTTGTATCTATAACAGTAACCCTGCCCACACTCATTGAAATTCTCCCTTTCCTTTATAATCATATAATCTTAGTTTTACCCAAAATAAATTTCAATACCATTTCCAATTTGTGTCTTTCATCTTTAAAAAAAAATTCAAAGACTACTGTTCTACTGTTAATATCAGGCGATCTAAATACAGTAACTCCAACATGCCTCCTTCATTGCCTTCTTCATAGCTTCATACATTAGTATGATAAATAGTAAAGGGTTTAGAGCCAATCCATTATTGGAACGGAATTCATCTCTGGTGCTTTTAATATAGCCTACCCGTAACTGTCATCAATTTAATTTTGTGTTATAATACAGTAACTGTTAACTTTTAATCTCATATTTTTTTATTGCTAGTTTTGGTTCTTTGTTGAACACCTTCAGTAGATCCTTTGAATATTTTTTTTATCCCATTCAACTTGTTATACAGGTTTTCTCTATTGCCACTTTGCAGGAAACAAAGCCAATTTAACAATTATCTATTTAGATTTTATTCTTTTATTGTAGCATCTACTTCAGTGTTGTCATACTTTGCTCCATCAGCTTATTTTATACTTTTTTCAATATACTGTACAGTATCTCCAGTGTTGGCTTATTCAGTGATAGTTAGGATTAAGATTGAACCTCTATTGGTAGCATAAAAAAAAATTAATCTACTTTTCTTATTCAATTTCCGGGCAGCGTGGAACTCTTCACGATGAACTAATGAGTAGAGAAAAGGCGGGAACTCCATTTGATGAGGTATGTATAGATTATAGTAAAAATATATTTTGTACCAAACAGTTATTGTATGCTTTGGTTATTGATGCAATAGCAATTAAAAATATAGAATACTTTATCCAGAAGAGAAAACAATTATGCCTAGGTTTTGAAAGAAACCTGCTTCATTAGGAAGAAGTGGATGTGGGTTAGGACCAAAGCTTAAATACTGTACTGGGGCTGCAAATACCATTCATTGCTGTTATAAGATGTCATACAAAATGAGTTTGAATTAAATTAAAATACAGTTGGTGGTTTAAGGCTTAATACTGAAAGCTGGAATTATGAAGCTTTTTAATATGATAAAAGGCAATAGATTGTTTATACTGTACATAATTGTGATGAAAGTTAAAAGGTTTCCAGATATTAAAATATCAGAGAGGAAATTTGTCCGATTTCTAAATCGTACTGAAAATTCCAGTAGTTAAGAGAAAAAAGGTGGAAATTAGTCTGACTTAACAAGTACTTCCTGTATCTTCCAGAGACAAAATCTTAGATAACTATGTATTTTCCAACTATTTATCCATTATTATTATTATTATTATTATAATACTGTACCATGTAACATTAAAGTCTTAACTAAGTATTTTTCTTACAAAAAGAGATGGGATTTATTTCTAGGAAGCTCCCATTAAGACAACATTTCTTATTAACCCTTAAAAAACTAGAGGGGCACTCAGTAGAGAGCATGCTTTTACCATGCCAAGCAGACTTATTCTTCAAAATTTAATGGATTTGTCCTCGAGTCATAACCCACTTGTTTATCAAGTTTTATTGAAATTAGTTGAATATTTTTTGCGAAGGATATGTATCCATCCCTGTCTGTTTATTTGAGTACAATTTCACACAAAAACTACCATACCGATTTAAACCAAACTGTGTAGTCACGATGAGTATGACCCGAGGATGATTCTATAAAATTTTGAATAAAGTATAGTACATCAAAGTACAAATACGCAGAAATGCTTTGAATAGCCGAATCCAAAGGCAATCATTTCTCTTATCACCAAATTCTTTACCTGAAGTAGAGCCTTGAAGCTGCCATCAACTCCAGGCAATTTATGTACACTCTGTACCAACAAGATTTGGGATGAAACAAAATAGAAAGACACTTCACAGAAAAGTGATACGAACCACAAATATTTCACTTTAAGAAAAGAGAACGCAAAAAATATCTGAGAAAGAAATGTGTAGTGGTTTGTCTGGTTGATGAAAGAGTGAAAAGCTACTACATGAGGTAACTCCTCTGTAGGCATGACCAATTTCAAGCCACTCTTATGGTGCCAGGGTTGAACAAGGAAAGAAATATCCTGGTACAATTATAATCTACATATATTCTTGCAACAAACTCTGCTGTTCCCCACTACCACTGACTGTTTAAATATTATAGCCTCACAGTTTAAATGAACTATTTTAAAGACTTTTTTTTGTACAACCCCAGCATGTACTGTAAAGTAATGAAAAACCCCCATGATGGAGGCAGTCTCTCTCTACAATAGCAGTGCTTCATCCTAATTCTAGATATTTGTAAATTTAAAGCACATGTAAAATCATAGTAGTTCCCGCACAAAGTACAAACCTGACGCTCTTTACTATGCAGTATTATTTTGGCGAAGCTGAAGCTAACTGATAAAGCTTTTCGTCAGGGTGTAACTACCCACTGCTAGTTAGTGGTGGAGGAGCTGGATAGGTTAGCCCCCCTGCTCACACCAGCACCACACACCAGCACCAGCAACTAACTGTCACTTTTTATTTCGGCTCAGTAGAGTAAAGACGTACAGTAGTCTTTTCTCTCCTGCTGAACCTTTTAACTGGTTTACGATTAAAAGCAACTGGCCTAAAGCTTAATATAAAGTCTCTTTTCTTTCAGAACTGCCTACCTTGGGGCTCTCGGATTCCCCGTGCAAGGCAAGGTATCAACAGGTCTTTGGCCTCTGCTTCTGCTCGCCCAACGTTCGCTCTGCTTTGGCGGGCGGGTGTGAGCAGTGGCTAACAAGAACTCCTCGTAGTGACTTGTTGGGTAACCACTTCGGGGCGACCCCAGAAACGAGCTTCGACTAAGTTTCAAAGGCAACGCTCTAAGTCGACCTTCAACTTGAGCTCAGCTCGTTGACGGGATACATAGACTGCTGCCCAGAGGTCTGCCTCCAGGGTGTTGTATAATTTTCACTTTAGTGCGAGTTACCCTCCACCAGGCCAAGGATACCGGTATCCAAGGACCTGTGGGGATAAAGTACTCCCGTAAGTAATGCGCAGAGGCGGTTCTGTTGTTACCAGATTCTTGTTTTGGAAATGTCCCACTAACAGGTGTTTCCTGAAAGCTGGGATAGATCCAATGTGTCTGATTTCATGCAAACGAATCTGCAATGGTCACCACGTGTCCTTGTATGAAGGGAAACAAAATCTGACAGACTTGCAAAGCCAGAGCGAAAGTATTCTAGGATCTTCCCTTATTTTTTCCATTATAGCTGGAATAGTAGTGTGCTCCCAGAACCGGGAGGCAAATCAGTCTAATTTCTACTCGTCACTTCTTGTATAGAAGAGATGAAGGATTTGAAGTCATGAAGGATTTGAAGTCGTGAACGGTTGGGTTCTAGGTCTTGTACCTGAACAGAGGTGGTGGAGATCATGACATTCCTACTTGCTTCTTCAGGACTAAGCCAGCCGTTCGTTCTGTTGTTCGAATAGGGATCGCTTGAAAGGCCTGCGAACTCATGAAACATATCCTGCTGTAGGGACTCGAAGTTGAAAACTTCGTTCGAGGGCTGACTGGTATCCTTCACCATAAAGACTCAGGAGCTTCTTTGACAAAGGAAGAAACAGCTGATCTGGATACCATTCAGGAGCAATGTGGCTCTTGCTGAAACTCTGTTGTCAACCAATTTTACAGTAGTGTGATCGAGAAAACGTTAAGATGGACAGGGAGGAGGAAGCTTATACAATCCCTATGGATGTTGTAAGGTGTCCTCTAACGCTACCAATGGATTAGGACTGGGTAGTAGAAACTGGAAGTTTTTGTCCAACTGAATAGCAAGCCACTCAGGCAATGGTGAAAACCTGAAGTACGAAGCCTTTCTGCCCTGTAATGATGTAGGAATTCCAAATTGTACTACAGCTAGTTACTGCTGACCGACTGTTTACTTGCACAGTCGTCGTGCACGGACGAGTCTTGCAAACAGCCCTACCTTGTCGACTTCCCAAGTGTATGCCTGTTTAGGGTCTTTGAAACGAGTCCATTCATTGACGCAAGTCATGAATGAATGCTTGTAGTTTTTCAACGTACAGAGTACATTACCAACCCTACTTGTAATAGTACACCACTCCCCTAAGGTGACCATGTATCCCTTGTGCCCTATCCTTCTTGGGTTTGTCTGTAAACAAGAGAATCCTTTGGAAGTAGAGTTTGAATGGAACTCCCCTGGAGAGGAAATAGTCAATCAGCAACTAGCCTGATCATCCTGGTTTCCTATTTTATTGGAACCAGAAGGTAGAGGGGAAAATCCATGGCTGCTTACGACCGATTCTTTCCATAATCCTGGAGCAATCACTGGTGTGGGAGCCAGTGTTGCCAAGTACAGTATATTCCCGGTATGTACCATCTCACCCATGCTTAGACGGGGCGAGGTGTGTCAGGAGTGAAATTCTGGGGAGGAAAGGACAGCAGCTTGAAAGTCTGACTCTTCTGAGGCCAAGGTGCTCCTAGCTCCCGTATCCTCAAAGGCCTGAGAAGCGTCTGTGCTTCCATTTCTAATGGGTGAATGTTAAGGTGTGGCACTAAGCGGCATGTTATGTGAAGCCCCAGTGGTGGCGAGGAGTCTCTCCTGTGATAGCATGTACGCAATGTAGCATTTCTATTATCATAAGAGCATTCCGACTGGTACTAATCATCATCGTCTTAGGAACTGTTGGAAGAAGGATGGGAAAGAGGACGGTGACCTTGTCTCCCGATCAAGGGTAGAAGAACTCAGTTTTGTACAATACAGAGTGCTGGTAACAGGAGTGAACATCTGCATCACGTACCTTGGAGCTTCTCCTGGTAAATACCATCTTTGCGTACTGAAATAAAGATCATTAGACAGATGCAGCTAAGGACATCAGACGATGTCTTCTTCAGGTGAATTAGTAGTGCTCGGTTAAGGGAACTGCATTCTGTACAAGACTGAACACTGATGCAGAAGGAGCGCATACCAATGATTGTTCTCGAAGCAACAACTCTTGGCATGAAATGCTTCCCCCTCTCCTGAAAATGAGAGGGGGATTGTCCAGGAAGAGGATAGAATAGTTGGGCCCTTTATTTCTACTGGCAGTGCATCCTTGTGATTGAAGAGCATAGGAAGCAGGTGTCTGTGCACCTGAACTGCATACTAAGAACATACTTGGATCCCTTCCCCAAGTGGAATGTTCTCAATACCACATTCTCTCCCCCAAGAGAAGGGAAATGGTAAGAGCGACACGTACGTGACTTATCTATCGGTCTTGTGGAAGTCTGAGTAGAATTTCATGTAGAATATTGAGAGCGTAGGGTTCTTGCTTTTGGGGATTTAGAGCATAGGGATCCAGCACGTGGTACATTCCCACGTGATTTCTGTGGGGATCTAGCATGAGACTATCTAGTGAAGTCTTCGAGTATGTCTAGAGCATGCTGCCAAATGAAGAACTCTTAAGTCTCTGGCCTTACTAGAAGGCAAAATTGTGTTTTTAAAAAAAGGTTGCATGAACAGGTTAAAGTGCACTCACAAGAGAGCTCTTATGGTTGCATGCACAACAAAATACTTTGGGCACCTTCAGAGGAGCTCTCTTGTCGGCGCACACCCAGGAATCTTCAGCATTGAGTAGTTGTCTTCTTTATCTTCGGTTAAAGAAGTTACTGTCTTTTTCATGGGGAGAGATAATAAGACAAAGGCGAGACAGAAGTGGAAGATGAACTTGAAGTTCTCCTAATGGCTGATGACAATGCTCTAAGCAGTAAGAAGTCAAGAGACAGGACAGCTAGTCAACACGTCCTTAGCATTTTTCCGGGAATAGGAAGACACAAAGAAATCTGCTTCATACTCGGAGGCAGAAAACTTTTCTCCTCTTTCGGTGTACATCTATGTCTAAGGATTGCCAACCTCCTTAGGAATATGTTGTCATTGTCTTCACAATGCCACACAAGCAAAGGAACAGAGGGAAAACAGGAATACTGTCAAACAAACTAGAAACTTTAGCTGTGTGACTTTTTTGCAAATTTGATGATATTCAGTTATCAGGAAACCACTGCAAATCAGTTCCTTCTAAATTTCCCTTTTCAACGACTACTTGCAGACACAGATTTCTAAATGGAAAAAGCAGAAGATTTAAAAATTCAGTTAATGGTGCCATTAGTACGTCTGTACTTTCTGGCGGCTGAAAACAAAAGTGAGGTCTCGGTGGCCTGTCGGGTTTCCCTATCTCCTCAAAGGTTTAATAACCATATCAAGATTTGGTGAGTTTAATCCTATTATAGGATGAATGTTCATAATCCTGTAGGAACCAATTGATAATTATATAGATTAAATGGTCTTAAAACTTTTTGAAGTAAGTTTTTGATTGAAAGAAATGTTATTTACTTATATAATTAAAAGAATGATAAAATTCAATTTTGCCACCAGGGAAAAATTATTTATGCACTTTTCTCTTTAAGGTTATGGTGTTATCCATTTTCCGGGGAATTTGTGAGGCTACCCAGTGTATGCACTCTGCTAAGCCACATCCTCTTGCTCATCGGGATATAAAAACTGCTAATGTACTTCTGAAGGAAGATCTTACTCCATTGTTAATGGATTTGGGTATGTATGTGATCTAGGTGAGCGAAGAAGGCAGCCATAGCCTACCTGCCAGATGAGTAATAAAGGTTTATAAAAATGTTAAATGTAAATTGGTGTATACTATTTTAGCCAGAGACCAAACACTTGGACCAATGACACAATGGCATCAGAAATATATCAGAATTTAAATAAGATTAAAATTACTGTTTGAAAAAGTATATTCACACTTTATAAAGTAAAGCATAATAAAGAATGTGTTTTATAGCTACAGTAGTTCTTACTCTAAATATTTGAAGCAGTTTTATTTAAATATGACTAGTTGCCTTAAATTTCCTCATTCTTTGGTTTGAAGTGAATGACCCCTTATACATCATTTAAAGTTTCATTCAAATTCTTTGGTTTGAAGTGAATGACCCCTTATCATTTAATGTTTTATTAAAATTCTTTGGTTTGAAGTGAATGACCCCTTATCATTTAGTTTTATTAAAATTCTTTGGTTTGAAGTGAATGAACCCTTATACATCATTTAGAGTTTCATTCAAATTGATATGATAAGGTCTTATTTACAGTAAAGTATAAAGTTGTGGATTGACGTTCCTACACTCTTACTGTGGCATAAAGACCTTAAAAAACTATCTGTTGATCTAACATGGGACTCTGAAATGCATTCCGCTAAGGTAGGGATTGAATTTGAAGCCCATATCAGGGAAAGTTCATAGAAATAAATGTTTCAGGATATATAAAACATTCAAAACTTGGAAAACCTAATAGGGTTTATAAATTTTAATCAAGACTAAAATATCCCTAATATGAAAATTTAAAACTTTAGCACTCATGTACTAGAACTTTTAATCTCTCTGAGAATCTTGTATTTGACATCCTCACTTGAGCCTTTGAGAAAAAAATTATTTTTATTATTAAGCCCAAAGACTAGGCCACTCAATCAACTGCAGTAAAAATCAAAGTTTAAAAAGGAAATAAAGCGCTATGGTTACAATTTCTATTAAAATATCCAAAACCAATACCAGCATTGGCTTTGCAGCCATTTGTAAAGATTTTAATATAACCCATATATGTGTACTGTACTTTACTGTACTACGTTTTAATAGTTGCAAAAAAAATGAGTAAAATGAGGACTATAGAAAGTTTCTGTAGCTTTGAAATAAATACAATAATAGTTTTATTTTTTCCAGGGTCTGTGGCTAAAGCACGAGTTGAGGTAAATGGTAGTTCAGAAGCTCGTAAGCTACAGGATGAAGCAGCTGAAAGGAGTTCAATGCCATATCGGCCTCCAGAACTTTTTAATGTAGAGTCTTTTTGCCATCTGGATGAACGAACAGATGTTTGGGTACGTGACTTATTATATTTTTAAGTTGGTGCTTTCACTATTAAAAAAATCTTTTTACTATTCTAATTCCATGTATACAAATCATGTTTGTACTGTATGTATGTCTACTGTCTATCCCCATGTATTTAAGGAAGAGATTTTGCTTTACTAAATGGTTCCTTATCCTAAATTTCTTTTCTTGTGCCATGACAAAGCTGTCATGCTTTTTAAGGTTTACTATCAGCATTAAATTCTACCATACACACACATCTGATGCCTTGAAGACAGGAGAAGCAGAAAAGCTATAAATAATTGTTCATGCGTCAAGTGCCTTTGACCCACTAGTAGGAAGCAACTGCTTTCCTTGTACTTTTCAAGTGTTTTGAATTGTTATCTCACAGCATGAGAATTTCTGTTCAATTCTACACGATAATACAGTAGTATTCCATATGGAAATTGAACTTCAAAGTTAAAACTGAAATTTAAATTACCTTTACAGCCATTAGCTTGTTATTGTGCATTTCAACATTCATTGTTTTATCTGAAAGCGTGTTCTGACTGTGGTATTTTGTTATACTGTAGTGTATACTAAAAAATATATACCAACAAAATACAGAACAGGCTTTGATAGAAAAGACAAAAATTCATTACAGTACTGTATTATAAAATGGCTTGAAACCCCTCTTACATAACATATTAATCTCATCGTACTCACTCCTGCTACATAACTAAGCATCCTGTGATATATTTGGTCTTTAAATTGAATGATTTTATGCTTTATCATATGTTCAGGTGCATTCATTTATAAAGAATTATAAATGTACCTTAAAAAAAAAAAAGAAAAAAAAAGTGGGTAGTGCCATCAGTACACCTCACACAAAGCACTGTATGCATTACTTAAGCCCTTTTTAGCCCTTAGCTGAACTTTCTTTATATCTTTCTACTGTACCCTGGTTCTTTCTTTCATCTTGTGACTGCAGGGTTTTCCCTAGTTGCACTTTGGCAGTGAAAGGCCTCACAGGTGCCAGTGCCTGGCTATATAGGTAATGTAGCCCAACTTCATAAATCCAGTTCCATTGAAATATAAAACCATAAAAGCATTGAGTTTTAGAAGACCACATCAGCACAGTATACTCACTTATATAAAAAGGGAGAGCAAGTTAAAATTGATATATTACAGAATTTTCAAGGCCTTTTCTGTATTTTGTATTATATAACAATATTTTCCCATGTTTGCTTTTATATAACTGAATACCAAGTTTATTCTAACTATATAAGAAAATAAGGGCTCTGGGGGTGTCATTAAGAGCAGCAGCAATTACAGCAAATTTTCAACATTGCTTTTGTGTGTTACCTAACCTCTGTGAATATCAAGGACCGACTCTAAATATTCAGTAATAATTTATGGAAAATAATTTATCTTGGGAACACACACTAAAAGAGTCAAATTCAGTACAATTTAATTATTCCCATTCAATAATTAACATTACTGGGTTTTTTGGTGTAGGAAGTGTGTACTGTAATTTGTATTGTGCTGGTTCAACAATGGTTTATGCTATGAATCATAAGCACAAATTATTTAAATTCTTTGATTCAGAGATTTAAAATAGTATCATAGATTTTGGGTGTTAAAAGGTTTGTGACAAAACCTATAATTACAATATACAGTAACTTTTCACAAAATCTGTATACTGTAGAATAAACAATGAGGGTATGTGCATTTGTCTAAATTGTATTTTTTTCTTCAGTCTTTAGGATGTTTGCTGTACGCACTGTGCTTTTACAAGTCCCCATTTGATGCGGTTTATGAGCGAGGCGATAGTGTAGCGCTAGCAGTTGTTAGTGGCACTGTCAAATTTCCAGATACACACTCTTACTCTGAGGTATGTTCAGATATAAAATTTATCATAAAAAACAAATTTTAAACATACATTAAAGCATGTTTCTGTTTCACACATTCAGAAATTAGTCTACTAGTAACTGAAAAACAAAATTAGGTGAATTGAGAAGGTTGATCCTGCACCTGGCCGATTTGTGTGGAATGCAATCCAACAAGAAAGAAGTTTAATTCACTTGTGATAGTGTCATAGGATCAAAAGCTGGTTGGTTGATTAAATTAATTTATTTGTATTTAATTTTTTCTTATTTTTTTATGAAAATTATATCTGGTTCTTCATAAACCTGAATAGAAACTTGGGTAGAAAGTGATCTGATCTGCATATCCTCTCTCGAGTTGAGAGAGAGAGATCCAAAAGAACAAGGCAGCTATGTAATCAAAGATACGTAGAGAGAAACAGTGACCGAGTTGGACCATAACCAAAGAAAAAAAAAAAAAATTATCAATGCAAAGATCTGGACATGGAGGGGCCATTGTTCTTACCTACTTACAATCATACTTTGAGGTTTGTTAGGGTTCAACTTCATGCCCTATAATTTGCCCCATGAACTAATTCTAGCTAGATCTCTAATAAAGGATTCACAAACTCCAGGTCTACATTTAGGGATGAAATCGATGCAAAGTAGCATCAACTGTATATGCAACAAGCTAGTTTTCTAGGCCAAACCACATATCATGCATAAATATTATGAAAAGTAATGGGCTAAGAACATTACCCTGAGGAACACCAGATATTATATATCTATACTTCGGTCCTTATCAACAATCACTTTAAAATCTTACTTCAAAATTCAATAATGTTGCTAAGAAAAGATCCACCTACACAACTGTTTGGGTTTGAAAATAAGGGCCTCAAGATTAACATGGTCAGAGGCAGCACTAAAATAAAGTCCTACCATACAAACTTTCTGACCACAATTAAGGGATTTCTGTGCAGCACTTCATTTCAAGAAGGTCATCACATGCTCCTAGGGCCTTACAAAAGGGACTTTGACGAAGGAAAAATCTATTTCTGGGCGAGGGACCTGTGTCGCCCAGTGAAATGCTCCTTAAAGCACCATTTCTAAGGTATAAATACTGCTATATATACCAGAGAAAAAAGTTGCATGGAATGCTAGGAATATATCCAGCTCGCTCCCCCCTAAAGGGTGTCAGTATTAAAACTGGGGCGAGTGATACCACTACCAGAGATCCCTCTTCAATTAGACTTCTCCCTCCTCAAAATCCCCCGTTACTACGAGGTGTCGTTCACTTTTATGGTCAAATTGTAGTCCTTATTCATTTTCAGTTGAAACAAACTCTCCGAGCAACAGATCTTAGTGGAGTATAGTTATTAAAGTCATATCTGATCTGTTCCCCTTCAAAAGATGGTAAGCTTCTAATTTTTTCTAAGAAGCACATACAGTATAATGATCATTAAACCAATTTGTCTTTCACTCACTCAGTATTTTATCACAAGGGATACGCCTATCAGTTATGTCAACCAGATTTTCATTCAAGAGAACAAGAGGCTCAACACTTATAAAATTGTAACCAATTGAAATCCAAAAGATCACTTTTGATTATAACATCCGGGATAGGCTGTTTAGGCTTAATTACTAATGAAACCAAAGCATAATTAATGTCCCAACTGGAGAACCAACCTTACTTGTTATAACTCAGGAGTGTGTGTGTACCAAGTCCAGGCAATTACCAGAGCTTTAAGTAGCCTTACTTACGATTTGCTAACAGCCATATTTAAAACAGTCCGAAGCTTCTAAGCTATGGCAATTCAGTAGGAAAAACAACTTAATCCACCATATGGGGAGCATGGAAATTTCCAACAAGCACAAGAGGGATTTTTCTATCATCTTTTATCTTGGCTATAGTGGCAGGAAGACATTCATTAACCACAGAGACAACAATTAATAAGGCAAGAACTTGCTCTTACAAACTGAGTAAGATATTAAAACAATTCAAACTTGCTTATAGATTTTTATAGAATGAAATCATAGAAAATTAAATTATATTAGCAGAAGAATTTTGCGCTGGTGAATCATTAAAGTAAAGAAGGTATTTACAGCACTCCTGAACTTTATCAAGGATGATGAAGTATAAAGCTGGTCCTGTTCACAAAAGTAAGTTGGGATTTGACAAAGCATTTTTTTTAATGGAATTAATTTCCTCACAATGCATGAATAAGCTTTTTTTAAATGAAAATATTGGAATGAGATGGTTTTCAGTTTCATAAAGTAAGAGTTTAAAGTTACCGGTACTTAATTATTAAATTTAGATATTAAACTTCTAAGACATGCTAAATTATTATTGAGTATATGAAACTTATCCCTTTTATTACACCCGTATTACCATAGAAAGATTTCCCTATATAATTTTATTTGAAATTTAATGATACTAATTAATGTTCTATTTTAGTTTATGCTTACACCATTTAATTGTTTTGTTTTACAGGAACTAATAGAATTGATCAGAACCATCTTGAAAGTTAATCCTGAGGAAAGGCCGTATGTTGATTGGATAATTAACACAGTTGATCAGCTTATCAACAGATCTTCTGGTGCAGTATAATATAAAAAAGAAAATATATTTTCCAAGTTTTATTTATAGTTTTGAAAAAAAATTGTTAACTATTTTTAGCCATGGTATAAAACTTTTTTATTATACTGTGTTAATATTTTTACTATTCAAATTTATTAAGAGGGTTTTTTACTTTTTATTGTGTATTCAGAGGCTAATTAATGACTTAGAGGTTAGTTCAGACTCTTGGGCAGAAGACAAGAGAGATCTCATAACGTTGCAGGTAATGTATTTAGCATGAATTTTAGGGCAGTTTAAAGTTTGATAAGAAAAGTTCATTATATTCCTAGATTTTCAAGGTGCCGTGATTTGGAATTACATTTTTACCACGCGTGTTTGATTTTCTCATGCAATACATTCCATTGCTGTTTACATTAATTGCTGACTTGAGAAAGCTTTCCATTGAAAATAGCGTATTTGAATGAACGACAATTATTTCTAAGGTATAATGAGTAGGTAGAATTTTATTATCTGTGGGCAAAACAATTACAATATGTACTGTATGATATTTTATATGAAAAAAAAAAGTAATTTCAGACAGGCAAAATGTAGGATGTTATAAAATATCAACAAAACATGAAAATATAAGGTTGTGAATTTTATGTTTTATATTATTACTTTGTTTTGCTATCAAATAAAAAAACCTTTTTGAGAAGATAATTTATCTCGAAGCTGCATGTAAATAAATACTTAAGTTCTTTAAAATTGGGGGTTTATCATAGTACAGTAATTATAAGTTAGACTGAACTTTTGTCAGTTCTTGTAAAGGTTTATAGCCTAAAAAAATATGGAAACTATCAGGGATTGGTACAACTATGGTCAGCTTGATGAGGGCAACTTTATACCAGTCCAATAAAGTACAGTCAGTGCCTTGCCAGGTTAAATCTTATGCCAGTCTCGTGAATACATGCAAAGAACAAATGTTAGATGTTTATAATAAAGGAGGGCATTAGATTGTTATATAAATTTTAATTTTTATTTTACCCACGGAATGAGAAACTAAATTATCTCATCCCCAAAATACTTTATGTTTTAAACAACCTAAGTTATTAATACTTAACATTTCATCCAGTATACTGTATTGTACAGTGTATACTGGTAGTCATAAAAAAATTCCCTTTGCTACTTTTTAATCCTTACACTATGGGCCGTTTCCATAAAATATAACTATTTGCATATTTACTTTTCTTATTTTTATAGAAAAATTTGGTTGTTTAAATGTATGAAAATTTCCTTTCAAATATTAGCTTTGTTGATGGTTTGTGATCATTAGTTATCAATTACTTTTAAATTTGCCTTTCCATTACACTGTCCTATTTATAGAACTCATTACTTCCAAGATGTTTATCAACTGTGCATAACAAGTTGGCCTGTTATTGGTATCAGCTTGGCATTGATTCAGCCTGACCGAGTCTACCACCATGAATTTTACCCATTCGTGTCAAAAGCTTCCAATTTTCCATATTTTTAATTTCCAATTTAAATATTCAAGGTAGATTAAATTAAGTTCTAAAACCAAAAGATGTAAATTTAAAATAAAATACAAAAGGTGGTGAAGATGTTAGTTCGATAATTAATCCTATCAAAGAATGAAATGGTCAATCTTTATTTCATTAAGAGTCAAATATAACCTCAACTGAAAGACTTGGATCACACTTAAATTCCATGATACAAATGTTTAATTCCAAGCAGCTTTAGTCAATGGTAAGAAAGATACAAAAAAATTTATATTTCTTTTATATTTTTTTACTCTAGTATAGAATTTGTGGATATCAGAGTGGAATATTTATTCACTATCACCATCATTAAAGAATATTAAGTTATGGGGCTAAAAGCATCAAGGTCTTTAATTGAACGATAATGAAATGTACATAAATTAGGTTTTTTGCCCAGAATGCTAGTATTCTAAAATCAAATTTACACAGCTGATGTATATACTGAACTGTACTGGAAATCAAATTAGTATAGGATTATTTAGTTCTAACCATATGAAGATTATTGTAACTATATTTATATTACTAGTAATAAGATGAAATTTAATAGTTAAAGGAAAATAATATTTTATATGGTTATTAGGAATGGCTTGAATGAACTATTTATAAAGCTTATTCCAAGTTCTATTCCTCCATTTTATATCACAAAAGAAATGTAATTTAATCTATTCAGACCTAGCTTTAAATTTTTTTGAGGTGATACCAAGTTGTTTAGTATGTACACATTATTTGATGGAGCATACAAATATTTTTCATTCTTACGTTCAATCCTTTATTTTCTTCATGGAATATTATGTCATAAATAGTCTTAAAAGGTGTGATTTTATAGAAGTAACTTAGTACAGATTTATAAATGCATGTCTGAAACAATTTTGTAATTTTATCACATCAGCCAAAATAGATGCTATGCAAAGAATAATTCTGTTGACTTCTCTTTCCTGGAAAATATAATGTAAAACAAATGATTTTTCTGAATTTAAATTTGCCTTGAAATTGTAAAATTAAAAGTCTAAAGCATGGACTTTTGATGGCAGTACCGGTCATCACTAAGATGAAAAGAAAGTGAAAATACCAAGTGAGCAAGTGTGATGGCATGGTTGCTTTTCTGGGTTCTAATCAAAATTTAAGATTAGTGGATTAACAAACTTATGAGATCTGCAAGTTCAGAGATTATGAAATGATTGCAAGACGATATAAAAATTTTTTTATTATTATTATTCCAGTATTGTTATTAGCCGGGCTCGAACCGTGTTTGTGAAAAGTGAATGCTATTGGTATTTGAGACAAGATATGAAAAATGTAAGTTCAGAGATTATGAAACGATTGCAATACGATATAAAATTTTTTTTATTATTATTCCAGTATTGTTATTAGCCGGGCTCGAACCGTGTTTATGAAAAGTGAATGGTATTGGTATTTGAGACAAGATATGAAAAAAATAAAGTAAGACTTGCGAGCGTTTCAAGAAATACAATTTCATAACAAGTTGGAACCTTCCACAATATGATTAAAACTGTAATACCACAAAAATCTATCATATTGACCCTCATGAAAGGAAAGGAAAGATTATTAAAACTATTGTACTTGCATGAATGGTATATTGAAGAAGATTGAATAAAAAGAATGGCCAGAATTACAACCAAATTTTATAAAGCACTACTATACAGAGTTTCGAAAGATGTGTGTCAGAAGGAAGTTGAGAGTTAATGTGGGTAAGAGTAAGTTATGAGATGCATGAGAAGGGTGGGTGGTGCTAGATTGAATGTCATGCTGAATGGAGAGTTAGTTGAGGATGTAGATCAGTTTAAGTACTTGTAGTCTGTCATTGCTGCATATGGTGGAGTGGAAGCAGATGTACATCATTGAGTGAATGAAGGATGTAGTGTCGAGGGCAGTGAAGGAAGTGGTAAAGAATAGAGGGTTATGAATGAATGTTAAAAGTTTTGTATGAATAAGTGATCATAACAAAGGTGATGCATGGAACGGAGTTGTGGGGGATGAAAGTGATGGAGAGAGAGAAATTTAATGAGTTCGAGATGAAGTGTTTGAAGAGTATGGCTGGTGTATCTCAATTCGATAGGGTTAGGAAAAAGTAGTGAAGGTGAGAACAGGTCTAAGAATTTAACTAGAGTAGATATGAATGTGTTGAGGTATTTTGGCCATGTAGAGAGAATGGAAAATGGATGTCTACTAAAGATGATGAATGCAAGAGTTGATAGAAGTACAAGAGGAAGGCCAAGGTTTGGGAGGATGAATGGAGTAAAGAAAGCCCTGGGAGATAGGAAGATAGAGGTGAAGGAGGCAAAATAGCATGCTAGAAATAGGAATGAATGGCTAGCGATGGTGACGCAGCTCTGATAGGCTCTGCTGCATCCTTCAGTAGCCTTGGTGATCTTTCTGAGGTAGCGACAGTAAGAAATTCAGCACATGAAGCTTTAATATGATGGATGACGGGGGAGGGCTGTGGCACCCTAGCAGTACCAACCAAACTTGGCTGAATATCAAGTTAGGCCTGGAGGAACAAAGGAAAAAATATCCACCTTTTTTTTATGATGGCTACCCCCCTCAAAATTAGGGGAAGTGCCATGGTAGATAGATAGACCACTACAGGAAAGGCTGTACTGTATTAGCATGTCATAGTTTTGTCCACTACAAAATTTAGATAACAGTTTTGTCCCAGACAAAGTACACAAATGCAATGCTGTTATGATCTCCTAGAAACAATTCCAGTATGCATACCACACAGCAATTGCTAACAAAACCAGACTAGTCTAATACAAGTTGCAGTCTTTGAGGCATCAAAGACTTCTAGAGAATAAAAAATTAAAAATTAGCAGCCATTTCTGGCAACGGGCCAGGTAAGACTAGAATTAAATATGGGGAGAGGCATTCCCATGTGCCTCTCCATCATAGACACTGACATGTGAATTAAGGAACAATTAACAAAAAAAAAAATTTCAGATAATTTAGTCATTACATATAGCAAACTCATAAGAACAGCAAGAAAGGGGTTTAACATGGAAAAGATGCCTAGAAAGGAAAGAACTGAAGGTGAACATTGGAAAGACAGAACTAATGATTAGTAGTAGAGGTCTGTAAAAGTAAACAATCAAGCAGATGATAGTACAGTATTAGAACAGAACAAAGAGTTTAATATATCTTACATGGGATCAATAATAAAAAAGGATATATACATATATATATATATATATATATATATATATATATATATATATATATATATATATATATATATATATATACATATATATATACATATAAATATATATACATACATATATACACATATATACGTATATGTATATATAACGGATTTTGAGCGAAGCGAAAAATCTATTTTTGGGTAAGATGGCCATGTCGTCCTGATGGAAGTTCCTTATAGGTAGCTTCCTAGGGGATATTACAACTACGGCGATATTCCCAGAGAATTTACCTTAAGGTACCCAGAATTCTAACTCCTGGAGCGAGTATCCCTAAAAAAGACCTTAGGGATATCGTAAATATCAGCGGACGTATTCTTGACACGCCACATAGCAATCTATACCCCGAATAGAGTTAACACTTCGTAGGGGTCAAATGGCAAGAAAACGAAAACGATAAGAAAAAGGGGGAGAGCCGTTCGTAAGGCATCTCTCCTCCCCGTTTCGTAAGCGTGCCCTGCGCCGCTCGCGGCGCCATCTGTATTCCTTGTAGCGATACACGAGGTGCTACAGATACTGTATGTAGGGAGGGGTCCTACAGCCCTTTTCTTTTTTTTTTTTTTTTTTTTTTTTTTTTTTTTTTTTTTTTTTTTTTTTTGAAAAGGGACAGGGCGGGTCCATCAGGACGACATGGCCATCTTACCCAAAAATAGATTTTGCGCTTCGCTCAAAATCCGTTTTTTGGGCTCAAGCCATGTCGTCCTGATGGAAGTATACCAGAGCATTACTGTATCTGTGGATTCTCAATACGTGCCGTACTCCTCAGGAATGTTTCTTAGTCAACTCGACTGAAAGACCTAAGATGTTACCGTTATACATCTTTTCACTAATCATAAACCATGAAAGCGCTTCCTGCCCCCTACAGGGAGGAGTCCTACTAGACTCTAGAAACGAACGAAGAGTACATATACCTATGTATGACTCACTCGCAAGCCGATACAATATAGTGGTCTCACTCTATATGAAGTAAAGCATAGTCCTTACGGAACTACAGCATCCAAGGGAAAAACCGACCAGCCCCCTGGTCAGAGTAGAATTGGACAAAAGGTTATATCTGCGTAGGATTAAACTTGCTGCCGCTACCGTCCTCTGAGAAGGATGGAGCCCTTTATGCTAAGGAAAGTATAAACCAGTGCAACAAGGCTTGCATTAAGGAACAGGCTATTATAGATATCCCCGATTAATATACATAGGCTGAATGATCAATAATTGAAACAAAATCAATATAGGTGAAGGAGACGCAAGGTTCCCGAGAATAAGTTTATTGATTAACAATAAATAGACATGGTTACCACAATTATATACATATGATAGGTGGATGACCAACAATTTACACAAGTACTGTAGTACATGGATATATGGTTATCTGAAAGAAAAACAATCAGGTTACTTTTCACATACCAAGGTATCAAAGTTAAAAGTCCATGTTACTAGCCACTGACATTAGCGTCAGAAACGCTCGGCACACCTGTCTGTACTTGTGCTACAATCACCATAACGCCGGAACAGTCATTGTGGGCTCCCAGAGCCTTCACTTCTAGTTATAGCAACGCATATAACTATACACTCACCCGAGAATCAAAGTCCCAATTAAATCCACTGTTCCTCGCAGAGTTAAACAACAGGGTTAACGACGCAACCAACTGCTACCACAGACCTCTTTAGCTGCTCCACTTGCTTAGCATAGTGGCGAAAGAATACCCTGGAAGACTTCCAGCCAGTGTATGAACGAAGGTGTTCAAAATCCATAAAGTTAAAGAAGTTTAAGGATGAAGCAACTTTCCTCGGATCATGACCTGCGGGTGAACTGTCAGGATCCGCTCTGCGAATAAAGTATGTAATTTTCGCCCTGAGTTGATTTAAAGATAAATTCGAGCCCGATGTTTCTCCTCTGAATAGTTGACCCCCATGGAAGTCTGAAGTTCTACGAAGATAGACCTTTAGGCATTCTACGGGACATAGAGATGCATCTTCTTTCAGAGGGCAGATTCTCCAGGGACCCCACCTGTTGGTGGGCAACTCGTTCTTAGCGAGAAACGTAGGGTCCGGAAACAGGTTCAGTTCTCCCCCATCCAGGAACTGAACCCGGCCCTCCTCTCTCGAGAGGGCTACAATCTCACTAACTCTGGCCCCAGAAGCTAGGGCAAAAAGGAAGATCACTTTTTGAGTCAGATCCTTCAGTGCACACTCCTCATTATCCAGTAATGAGGCAAAATGAAGGACTTTGTCTAAAGACCATGAAATAGGCTTTGGAGGAGCTGAAGGTCTAAGCCTAGCACAGGCCTTCGGGATCTTGTTAAAATTCTCGTTAGCGAGGTCTACCTGGAAGGCATACAGAATGGGTCTTGTCAGAGCCGACTTACATGTAGAAATCGTGTTAGCCGCCAGCCCCTGTCCGTGGAGGTGGATGAAGAAGGATAGGCAGAAATCCGTAGAGATCTCATGCGGATTCTTGTCTTTGACAAAGGCTACCCATTTTTTCCATGCTGATTCGTACTGCCTTCTAGTAGACTTGCACTTATATTCTTCCAGGAAGTCGATGCTATCTTTCGAAATTCCGAACCGCTTCTTCACCGCTAGGGAGAGAAAATCATGAGCTGCAGGGTCCGGGTTTTCTGTAATGAAGCGTAGACAGTCGACTTCTGGACTTGCTGGGACAGAACTGGGTCCGGGAGTGGTAGAAACTCTAGTCGTAGTTCCAGAGCTAGAGGGAACCATACACTGTTCGGCCACTTGTGGGCCACTATCGCTGCTACTCCCTTGAAGGATCTCAGTTTGTTGAGGACCCTCAACATCAGATTGTGAGGGGGAAATAGGTAGATCCTGGACCATCTGTTCCAATCGAGGGACATCGCATCTACTGCTTCCGCCAAGGGGTCCTCGTACGGGGACACATATCTCGGCAACTTCTTGTTGTCCTTCGTCGCGAAGAGGTCTATCTGCAGTTCTGGGACTTGACTCGAGATGAAGGAGAATGATCCTGCGTCTAGGGACCATTCCGACTCTATCGGTGTAACCCTGGATAGAGCGTCCGCGGTCATATTCCGGACTCCTTGAAGGTGAACTGCTGACAGGTGCCACTTCTTCTTCTCCGCCAGTCGGAATATGGCTAACATTACCTGGTTGAGAGGTGGAGATCTCGATCCCCGCCGATTCAGACATTTCACTACCACCTCGCTGTCCAGTACCAACCTTACATGGATCGAGTGACGTGGGGATACTTTCTTCAGGTTAAGAAGCACTGCCATAGCTTCTAGAAAGTTTATGTGAAAAGTCCCAAATAGCTTGGACCAGGTCCCTTGTACTTTTTTCCGATGGGAGTGACCTCCCCACCCTACCTTTGAGGCGTCTCTGTGAATTGTCACTGACGGGGGAGGTGGCTGAAGAGGTACTGACCTCTTCAGACGACTGGCTTGAGACCACGGTCTGAGAAGAGAACGTAGCCGAAGTGGGACCGGTCTCTTCAAGTCCCTTCGCGCTTTTGATGCAAAGGTTCTCCAAACTCCCGCTGCATCCTTTAGCTGTGCTCTTAGCACTGGGTCTGTTACTGACGCGAACTGAAGAGAGCCCAGAACCCTCTCTTGTTCGCGTCTTGATATCCTCTCGGAAACTAGAAGTCTCTTGACAGACCCCGCTATCTCCTTCCTTTTCGACATTGGAATGGAAAAACGGTGTGACACTAGGTCCCAGTGAATTCCCAACCACTGGAACCTCTGAGCTGGAGAAAGACGAGACTTCTTTCTGTTGATCATGAAACCTAGATATTCCAGGAACTGAATCACCTGTAGGGAAGCTTGTAAGCATTCCGCTCTGGATGCTGCCCACACCAACCAATCGTCCAGGTAGGCTACTACCTGGAACCCTTTTAGGCGTAACTGTTTGAGCGCTGCGCTCGCAAGCTTCGTAAAGATCCTTGGGGCTATGTTTAGCCCGAAAGGCATCGCTCTGAAAGCGTAAAGTTTTTGTTGTAACTTGAATCCTAGGTAGGGGGAGAGACGGCGACTTATTGGAACGTGCCAATAGGCGTCTGACAAGTCAATGGAGACGGTATATGCCCTCTTGGGCAGTAAGGCCCTTATGTGTTGTAATGTTAACATCTTGAACTTGTGGTTCACTATGAACTTGTTGAGTGGTGACAAGTCCAGAATGACTCTGAGTTTCCCCGAGTCTTTCTTGGGAACACAAAACAGCCTCCCTTGGAACCTGATGGACTTTACCCTCCGGATCACCTTTTTCTCCAACAGTTCTTGAATGTACTCCTCCAAAACGGGGGTGGAGTGTTGGAAAAATTGAGGGCACAGGGGCGGAGTACTGTACCAACTCCAATCCAGTCCATTTTTGAGCAGGCTGTGGGCCCAGGGATCGAAGGTCCAACGATCCCGAAAATACTGTAGTCTCCCTCCTACCGGCGACACTTCACTTTGACTGCTGCCCTGCAGTCTTGCCTCCCTGGCCGCGACCACCTCTGAATCCTCTTCCCCTAGAGGGGCGTCTCGCCGAGCCTCTGGCTGCACCTCTGGGCTTTGCTCGAAACGTGGTCGATTGCCCTTCGAACACTGGATTGAATGCCGGGGATGCTGATGACACGGCCTGGGGTACCCATTGGAAGGTGGTCGGGGTCTGGGCTACCAATTGTGGCACCGGAGGCAAAGCTGGCTGCTGCTGCTGCTGACGTTGCGGTCTGAAAGGCTTGGCTGGGCGGGAAGAAAACCTCGATTTCTTCACCTTTCCTTTCAGCTGAGGGCCTTCATCAGGGGAAGACTTCCTCTTAAGGGACAGGCCCCACTTAAGGAGAAGATTTCGATTCTCAGTGGCTGCCTTGTCCACCACCTCCTTAACCACCTCATTGGGAAAGAGATCTTTACCCCAGATGCTGGACGAGATGAGTTTCTTGGGTTCATGCCTCACTGTGGCCGAGGCGAACACAAACTCCCTGCAGGCCCTCCTCGCTTTGACAAAGCTATAGAGGTCCTTTGTCACCGTGGCCAGATGGATCTTGGCCATTACCATGAACATATCAGGCATCTTAGGGTCGCTAGCCATTGTCTCCATGTTTGTCTGGAGAGACATCGAGGCTGCCAGACGCTCCTTTGTCTCAAGTTCCCTCCGTAGGAGGAATTCAGACAACTTGGGAAGGTTTTCGCCGAACTGTTGACCTGCAATATCGGCGTCCAACTTCCCAACCGAGAAGGTGAGATGTACCTCCTTCCAGTCCTTGTTGTCCAACGGCAAGGCCAAAGACAAGGGCTTGCATTCCTCCAGGGATGGGCATGGTTTGCCAGCTTCTACCGCCTTCAAAACGGCCGCGAACCCTTTCTGCAGAAAGGGGAAGGCCCTAGCCGGAGAAGATACAAAGGAAGGGTGCTTCTTACTCAAAGCAGCAACTTTTGAGTTTGAGAAGCCCCTCTCCTTCAACGCAGACGTTAGTGCAGCATGAGCCTTGGCGTGATCCAAGATGATCACCTCCTTCAGTTCCGTCTCCTCCTTCGAGGCCGGCTCCTTCTTCAGACGGACATAACAGTCCGGGTAGGCCCCTCTGCTGGGCCAGAATTCCACCTCCTCAAGGGGAACTGAACCCAGCTTCTCCGACATGACGATCTTCCCGACCGTCATCGGCATGTGCTCGGCATATCTCCACGGGTTGGCATCCGAGCACACAGGAAGGTCCTTCACGTTGAGCTTCTTTGGAGGCCCACGTGACGCTGTAATCTTCTGCATCTGGAGCTCCATTGCAGCGGCCTTCTGACTATTCTCCCTCTGCATCTGTTGTATCATACCAACGATGGAAGAGAGAGCCTGTCCCAGCTCTGCTGGAAGAGCGGACGAAGTAGAGGGAATAGGTTCAGGGGCCTGAACCGGAACGTCTGAAGGTACGGAAACCTCTTCCTCCACGGCAATCGGATCTTGATCCTCCTCCTCACCCTCTGCGAGGAGGTCCTGTTCCGCACGGTCGGACAAGTCCGACATCTTGTCATCCAGCTGGATGTCCTGCATGGCATCCGCAACATCCTCCTCCACTGGGATCTGGACGAGAGGGATCTCCGGCCGAGGCTGGGGAACAACAGCGTCAGTAGAAGCCTTGGGAAAAAGGTACGCCCTCATCTTCTCATTAGGAAGACAAGGTCCAGTGGTGTTCTTTTGGAAACCCCTTACCCATAAACGGAGCTTCTCCCTCGCTGCGTCCCTCGACTCCGCCGACCTAGGGGATTCAAAAGCCTCAGATAGCAGGTTAGTACACACTGAACATACCTGCGGATCCCAGTAGCGGTGATCATCCTTGGAGGCTGCGCAAGCCGCGTGCCTCCTACACGAGACATGTCCGCAAAAGTTCTTGCTGCGGACATTGCAGAAAACGCTATCACATTTCGGATGCTCCTCCTGTAAAAGAAGAAAATTTCCATGAATATCAAGTGAATTTCAATTCACATGTATATATGAGCATGCACAAAGAATAAGGGAAAGACACATACTTGTGAATCCCACACAATCACCTGTGGAAGCCCACCAGCCATTAAAATCAAATGGTTAGCCTTTGCTAGAATAACCAGAGATCATATTTCCCGAGGGAAATAAGGTGTAGCTCACACCTAAGGTAAGATTTTACCATTCTGGCTAAAGATGAAAAGAATTCTTTTTTCATCCCTGTAAGGCAACACCAAGTGACTGCACAAGGCAACACAAGTAAGTTAGAAAAGACAGTGTTGTAACCTACTATATCATGGTCTC
>NC_090730.1:142646085-142721085 GCF_036898095.1 Palaemon carinicauda
TATATATATATATATATATATATATATATATATATATTTATATTTATATATATATATATATATATATATATTTATATTTATTTAAATATATATATATATATATATATATATATATATATATATATATATATATATATATATATATATATATATATATATATATATATATATACATATACACACACATTTCAATCAATGTAGGCATTAACCCACTCGTGATTTTAATCATTGTAAATAACAAAACTCATTGTGGTTGATATTTACATTGATTAAAATCACGAGTGTTAGTGATATATATTCATCTTAAATAAGCACGTGTTGCAAACTCACTAATCAACCATTATGGCGGAGATGGGATTATATCAATTCTAAGAATATATTCCGGAATTCGACAGGAATATGTACGGTGACTTTTAATACACTTACATCTCTCTTGATAGCTCAGTTGGTAGAGTCCTCGCAGACATGGATTCGGCTGAGTGGCAAGAGTTCGAAACTCCGCCCAGCCAGAAGCTATTTTCCTAAATGAATTTCAGTGGATATATATATTCCCAAGTTAGAATTCGGTATTAAATTCCATAGTGGTTGATATTTACATTGATTAAAATCACGTAAGAGTTTCTATATGCAGAATATTTGGAGATTACTTCTGGAAATGAAGAACTACAGAAAAGGGTGGAAGAGGGACAAGTGTCATTGGAAAGGGGTGGTTTGAGGGTAAATGTGGACAAGACTGAAGATATGGTGAGCAGTAAGGAAGGTAGGGACAGAATAGTCATACAAAAAAGTAGAGGAACAGTTATAATACAGGTAGAACAATTTAGATAGTTGGGATCTACTATAAATCAAGAGGGACGATGTGAGGCTGAAGTTGAGAATAGGATAAAAGCAGCATGGGGAAAGTGGAGTGAGGTAGCAGGAATGGTATGTGATAAGAAAAGTCCAATCAAGGTAAAAGTCAAGATCTATGGCACATTAATAAGACCAGTGTTAACGTAAGGATCAGCAACTTGGGTTTTAAGACTAAAATATGAAGCACAGCTTGAGAGAATAGAGATGAGAATACCAAGGTGGATTATGAGAATATAATTTCTTGAAAGATTGGAAAATGATGAAATAAGAATGGCAAAGATTACAGATGATAAAAGTATCATGACTGAGATGGTGTGGGCACGTGTTGAGGATGGCTGGTAGCATTGGTGGAGAGGGAGTGAGGAGGGCTTGGGAGGAATCTGTTAAGGGGAGAAGATCAAGAGGGAGACAGAATTAGATGGCGAGATAAGGTGAAGGATGATATGGAGAGAAGTTTGGTGGAAGAGGATGCCTTTGATAGAAGGTACTGGAGAAGGCGCATCAGGTAACCGACCCCTTATTGTAGGGATAACGTTGGAGAAGAACATGTATATGATATATCCCTCTTGCAGATTAGTCTCTAGTGTCCGTAGGAAGATTTGAAAATTACAGCGTAACTTGGGAGTGATGGTTACGTTCCATATCTATATAATTTCTTTATATCATTAAGAATTAATTTGGCTGGAAAGGTATTAAAAAAAAAAAAAAAATTCTGATAAGGACATACAATACCAACTGATATTTACAAATTTCTGAATGATATTGTACTCTTTTCGTGTAACTAAGAGCAGAGGTACAGTCATCTAAAATAATAATGTGGTGCTTCCATGGAATTTCGTTCAGAGAATATGTTTCCATAAAAAAAACTATAAATAAAACTCACTGAAAATGTGTTAAATATAAAAAAAAACAGAATATACATCCAAAAATTGTAAACCTGTTCTATATTACTAATTTAGCAATTTTACATAATTTCGAACGAAACATTCCAAAACGTGCAATAACAACAATATTGCAACCGTGATATGACATTCGGAAGCTATTAGCGCCAAAATAGTCATTTACAAAAGCATCACAGAATCGTTGGTACGTTTGATTAAACTTCTCATCCAAGTGTGTCCTTTTGAGGCCGATGTTATTAGCTACCCCACTTTTACTGTAATAAATATGATTATACATGGACGAAATCTAAGTAAAACTTATGCTAGTTTGTGGAAATTTTGCTGGTAATCGGGAACAAACTAGCGTACACTTTATTTTGTCAAATCAACTGTGCAACTAGGATATTGAACATACGAATATCGTTGTTGTGGAACCTTTGGTGTAGAAAAAGTAGCCGATAATATTTATTATAGATAAGAATCTTGATCGTCTTAAACCGTGTCAACTGAAATAGAACCATTCTTATAAATAAATCTTTTGATGTTAATATAATCATTGTGTATCTTCAGCATAATGATTAGCTGCTAATTAACTGTCTTCCGCGTACAAAGAACATCAACTATATAAAATATTCTCTGTTATGTGATTATCGATTAGATCTTTGGACAACTTATACATGGTGAGACTGAACGTAATTTATATAATTTATACTAGGACCTCTGACGTGACAGGACCTGGCCCAAGAAAATAGGAATATAAAAGAGTAAACTGATTAACTGATTATCAGTTATCTGTCATCCTGACATCTAAGGTCACTGACGCCGATATTATTTGTTATAAATAAAGAAATAAATAAACAGATGGTAATTCAGTTTGAAACAATAAAAGCAAAGACACCATTATCATAACAGTTAAATAGCTTTCAGAAGACCCGTTTCTGAAATAAATATAAAAATACCACTACTATGGTATGACATGTCCGAGAATCTTGGCAGGGATGAACCTGCCATCCTCACCTCGAGCCTCAAACATATTTCTATCTCTTTCGGTACTATAAGTGGGGCATTAGTTCAACAAATGTCTCACTGTCAAGGGTACCTAAAAGAGTGAATGCACAGAGATAATTATGTAAAAGATATTTACTGCGTCAGCTCTTACAGGGCCTAACAACGGCCATTCTTTACATCAAAATTTAGCCATGCTGGGCCTGGCCATTCCTTGGAATGGTTGAAGTTTTCAGCACATAAACCCCTTTTTTAACCTCAAATATGAACAAAATCCAAATGGGCAACACCTATTTTATTACATATATAAAAATGTTATACGAAGAGATTAAAATTCAGAAAGGAAAAAAGATTAAAAATATCAAGTAAATGTTAAGATTTGTTCCTATGAAAAAGCGTAAGCATAGGTAAATTAGGTTCAATAAATCAAATTAGGTTTTGCCAGGAACTGCTGAAAATTTACTTTTATAGTGAAGTGTTTGAAATTCAATCATTTTTTGAAATCTGGTGAACGATATCTAAGAAATGTCGATATTTACATAATATTAATGTACATAAAAAGGCCCGGCTGACATCAGTACAACAATAATGCGTGAATAAATTAGGATTTTTTTTTTTACATTAGTCTCGAAAGTTTCGTGAATTTTTGGAGGTTTTTTACATTAGTTTCGAAAGTTTCGTGAATTTTAGAGGTATTTTTTACATTACAGTTTCGAAAGTTTCGTGAATTTTGGAGGTATTTTTTACATTACAGTTTCGAAAGTTTCGTGAATTTTGGAAATCTTGTTTTATAATCGTGTACAGTAGTATAGGCTTACACACCCTAGACAGTGGTTTTACCCACGGTTTTTATTATAACGAATTTTGTGACGATTCTGTCAAGAAACCAGATATCCATAACCATCTGGCTAACACTGAACCATATAAGAGGGACGAACCACGAGTATTTGTTATTGGCAATAATGGGGTAGGTATAAGTGTCAACGAAAGATAAGCCTAAACCAATGTCCATTGAATATCAAGGGTAAAATTAATTAATGGTAATTCTCTTTACTGTAGTAAGAGACCTTAAATACTAAACAAGTAACTCTCGAAACATGCGTCTTCATTTTGACATGCCCCAAATTTTGGGTACAGTACTTTTAAAGAAACTTTATCTAGATAAGTGCTTAAAAAAAAGTAGTTGAATGCTTCAATAATAAGTGTGTTAGCTCGTCAATGTATTTACAATACTAAAATTTCTTCGATAAACCATTATCTGCATGTCTTGTGTAGCGTTGGCTGTCAATTGGCGTGGTATTTATTTATCAAAAGTTTCCTCAACTAGACTTATCAGTTTGTAAGGTTAGCTCAAAACATTGAAATTTTAAAAATGATTAACTATCTAATATTGAAGATAATTGATAAAAACCTGCCTAGGGGCTTATAAGCACATTTCAATCATTATTGACTAACTAATGTACCAGAGCCGTCAAAAATTACTAAATATTTTAGATAGACATAAAACGTTATAATCGCTTCCAGATGAATAAAATTAATGTAAAAACTCTATTGAGACAGGATCAGGAACTGTAAAATACTTTCCTAATTACAACACGGTGGTTAGACAATTTGCGAGTGCGTGGTTTATGAGCGTACCTCTCAGGGTTATCCCCCTCACCGAGGTATGACTACTCCTACCCTATATAGAGATAGAGATAGAGATATATAGATAGATAGATAGAAAGATAGATATATAATGTTCAATGAACATACAGAGACGACAAATTAGTTATGGACGTGCCTCTGGAGAATTTTCATGAATATTACGTACCTAGGACAGACATTAAGTGTTTCCCCAGGACACGAGACCAAAATAACCATGGGATGGAGAGCATTTGATAAACAAATTCAAATTTTGAAATGTAAAATGTTACTTTATCAAAAAAGAAAAGTATTTAACGAGATGGTCCTACCAGTAGTAAGTTTTGCATCAGAAACTTGAAGCCTTACTAAAGGCTTAGAACACAAGCTAGTTACAATTAAAAAAAAAATAAATAAAAAAAGCTATGGAAATAATAATGATGGGGATAACATTAAGAGAAAAGAGCAGCATGGACACGAGAGCAAACTAAAGTAGAGGATATTCTAACAACTTTTAAGAAAAAGAAATGATATAGGCAGGACATATAATGAGAATGACAGACAATAGATAGACATTAAGAATGACAATGGGTCCTAGAGATCGTAAAGAAACAGAGGAAGGAAGAAAAGACAATAAATCGACCAACTAAGGTAGTTTGCGAGCGTGGACTGGCACGGAAAGGCTATAAAAAGGGGCTTTTGTTCTGCAGTGGTCTAGTAACGGCTGTTAACTTCCTATCTAAATAAGGCAAACAATAGAGAAGTATCTGACATTAGCCCGTTTTACCATTAACCACAAGAGCCAATGGTTTGCGTTCGCTTAATGCTTTGAGGGGTCTTTGGCAACACCAAGGTCCGCGGGCAACTCCAGCATCTCCCGTGAGGTAGTAGATTCGTGGGGGCAAAAACGGCACCTCAAACGGTGCACTGTAAGAATAACTAAAAAGTTTATGCAACGTCCTTTCATACTTTTTCTCGATTCATTACTTCCAACAATAGTTGACCAACCTAGGACTTCTAAGATTTCAGTTACAGTTCACATTACATTACATTACAACTGTTAGGTTTGTACCTTGGCACTGAATGACCACGGCCCATTATAGTCCCCTGTGCTGGTCCATGTGTTCCAGATTCCACTAATGATCACCTAAAATCGACGGCTTCATTTTTCATCTCTAGATAACTCCAGTTAAACTATTAATTGATAATTAAAATTCATGATTAATCCCCTAACACTGGTGTGTGCCATTTTGTTTAAAAATCTCACCAAATCTGTTTTCCGATAGAAATAAACTAAAAAATATTGGCCTAAAGGAATTAGAACTGTTAATGTTGTAACAATTGCATTCTATCATCTTTGAAATAAGAACAAAAATGAAAGTTTGCCAAATTTACTGTCCTTTATATTCCTTTTTAGTAAAACCAGACAAAAATATTGCTTGGCTAAATGCATGCAATGAAAGCAGCCATTGGATGAAATAATTGGATTAAAGTTAGAACTTGATTTACAGTTTTGGCGCTCGTTAGTGGATGTAGGCCAAAGAGCAGACATTTGCTTTAAAAAAATTGTAGCAAGTTAGTTATTGCTTATTTTTTATAGACCCAGTTACACTAGTTCTTGGTTTATAAGCTTAAACTGAAGTTTCACAATGAAGTCAGATATATTACTAAGAAGCCATTATTTATTTGTAAGTCGCTCTTAAGAAGGTATCCCCCGAAGATATAATTCCAGGCAACGACAATTGAACAATCAATTCCTCCACTGCAGTTATTTTTCAGGCCCGATAAGAAAAAAAATGAAAAAAATAGAATTAATCTCATTGCAGACTTTGGACGTTACATAAAATAATTATGCCACAGAACTCCAAATATATCAATCAATCAGCATAAAGCAAAGTATTTCTAAAATATCCTGCGTCATAAACACACTGGTGTTGAACTAAACTCTGTAACATACAAATAAAAAACAAGGACTAATATTCCTCAGTATTTTTAAATATATTTCATGTAAAATAGCAATTTTGGACAGAACAAATCACTTTTCTGTTCTTTTTCTTTTTTAATAAAACGATATGTAGAGGATTCGACCTAGTTTTTAAACCGGAAGGAATAACAGTTCAACGTGAAATGGCGACACAAATATATTATCATTAATTTGAATAAATGCACTAGGTATTGGTATTTATTCGTAATATTAAATCTATCTACTGAAATTACGGCGCCCTTTCTGTCCAAAACGAAACTGTGGGTTGCTAATGCAGCAATTAGGTATTAGGTTAGGTAAGCGTGGTTTAAGGGTCCGTTTTCCCCCTGTCCGAAATTCCCTCCGGAAGAAATAGGGCCCAGATTATATATCCCCCTGTGGGAAATTTATACCAGGATAATATTCTCCACTCTTGGCCAAGATTCATCCATCCCCACTGCTGTTTTAAGCGCGTGGCTATGGCGACGTGTAGCAACTACAGCCTGACCCACAGGATGATTATCATCATGACAAAACTACCATAACTAGGGCTGTTGACAATCTCCCCCTATTAGTCTTCTCCTTCTACGCCTATTAACGCAAAGGGACTGTTAGATTTCGCCAGTCGTCTCTAACTTGAGCTTTTAATCAAATACTTTTCCATTCATCATCTACTTCGCGCTTCATAGTTCTCAGCTATCTATTAGAAGTTTTAAAAAATATCTCCGAACTGATGACCCACGGGGCTGGAGAGCGTAGCTCATTATGTATGTACCGCTCGCCAGTACATAGTAGCAGTGAGGTTTTTTTTTTTTTAAGCGAGCGAAGAATGTCACGGCGGAGCAAAAAAAAAAATTAGAGAAATTGTTTTTGCTATTGTTAATACTGTGCTCTCCTTTAATTCAGTAGCAACAAATGATCTTTATTTCTCCTCCAGACTTAAAACACCCCCGTTCTCAACCTGGTCTGTTGACGAGGGAGGGGCGGGTCACGGGAGAACTGTTGATTAGCTCCTAAAATGAAGTCAAATTCGGAGTGACCACGCTCTTTAAGACAAAAAAAAAAAAAAACTATCTTATGTTAGAAACTTACCGTCGATTATGTAATTCAATATTGTTCTCCTGTCTGGTGTTCAGCTGCGTATTCTCATCTTTATTTATTGGACAGAAAATTACGGTCTATTAAATTTCTTATTCCTGATCTAGACATTAATCTTTGGTACCGTCGTTCATTTAGTTCATTATGCATGTTACACAAGATTTTTCATAACTCTGACCATCCTTTACATTCAGATCTCCCTGGACAATTCTATCCTGTTCGTAATACTAGGCAGGCAGTTAATTCTAATAGCCAGGCCTTCTCCATCATGAGGCTCAATACTACACAGTATTCTAGAAGTTTTATTCCAGCTGTTACCAAGTTGTGGAATGATCTTCCTAATCGGGTAGTTGAATCAGTAGAACTTTAAAAGTTCAAAGTTGGAGCGAATATCTTTATGTTGACCAGGCTGAAAAGTGTCTTTTTATTGTTTATGTATGACATATCTGTTTTTGACGTTATTAATAGTTTATATAGGACATATCTGTTTTGACGCTGTTACTGTTTTTAGAATGATATATTGTTAATCTGTTCATCATTTATTTATTTCCTTATTTCCTTTCCTCACCGGGCTATTTTTCCCAGTTGGAGCCCTTGGGCTTATAGCATCTTGCTTTTCCAAATAGGTCTGTAGCTTGGCTAGTAATAATAATAATAATAATAATAATAAAATCGCTTCTAGGAAAGGGGGAGAGAAATGGCCTATACGAGGAAAAACCTTGCATCTGAAATTCCCCCCGGGGTTATAACAGCCCTGGCTGCTTTTCCCTGGGGGAATATCGATTCTAGACTAATTTTCCATAGGAGAATTTCAGTAGAGGGGGGGGGGGGGTTCCTTTCCTGCTACACCAGCAAGTCTGAAACCAACCAACCAATCCACGATTCAAGCGGGTTTCGACTTTTTCACATGTAATGCAAGAGCTTAAGATCTTCCTGGTTACAGGTTACAGTTTTTGTTTATTCTTTAATTGGTACCGTATTGCACAAAGTGCTGCTGCATTAACCCCTTTATTTTCAACGCATAATTATCGAAAAGGATGTTCTCCGTGTTAAATAAGTTAAAAAACAAAGGCGTTAAAATTAATAAAAAAAAAAAATCCACATTTAACGAAGAAAATATTGCTACTAATCTTAGATTCTTTGTAACCACAGAACAGTCATCAAATCAATTTCAAGTTACATTAACCACGAAAATTTTTTATATCTTTCATTTACAAGCCGTATTTTCAGTATATTATACACATCTAAACCACGTAGCATTTGTCACTCGTTCAATTTTTTTGGTATTAAACAGTTAGTGTACTAATCTGAAATACATTTACTTACTTTTAGGGGTTTATTTCTCGCCCTCCACCAAACACTAAAAGGTCTGTTCAGGTGGGCCTTGGTGTGTGAAAAAAATGATTTCTTTCCAATTAATATTTTGCTCTGTATCGTTATCAGTTATTTCGCTAGCATTTGTATTCAGGCTTAATAGTTTTCAGGTCACTATTATAACACTTTCTAAAAAGATAAGTCTTCAGGTTTTTCTTGAAAGCTGCCACATTATTGCTATTCTTGACATCGAGTGGAAGGTCGTTAAAGAGTCTCGGTGCAGCATAACTGAACGTTCTTCCTCCTATTGCATGATTCACACTAATTTCGAATAGTCTATGTGGGTCATCAGCATGTCTAACTCTTACAGCGGCGCTGGTAGCTTCAGGGTAGGGGACCAAGCAATCACGAAGATATATAGGCTTATCACTTGTAAGTGCTTTGTGATTCAACAAGCAAATTTTAAATTCAATTCTAGCCTTAACAGGTAACCAATGTAGATCGATCAATGCAGGAGTTATTCTCTACCTTAGTTTAATGCCTTTTATCAGTCTAGCTGCCCGGTTTTGCACATTTTGAAGCTTTCTTAGTAGTGTATTGGGCAATTTGTAGTACAGAGAATTGCAATAATCAAGCCTTGATATTACATGACTCATCACTAAAATTTTTGTACTGCCCTCTGTTAAATATTTTCTAATAAATGCTATGTTTCTCAGGTGATAGTTACACACTTTCAGTGTGTTCACAATTTGGTCCCTCATTGAAAAATTACAGTCTATCAGTACACCCAAATTTTTCACAACAGGCACAATCCCAACATCAGCATCACCAATTTTTATACTTTGAATGGTCACCAGCACAATGTCTACTTTCTTGGACATCTGTTTTAAGTTACTTTCTTTCTCAATATGACCATATCTACGACTGTAGAAGCAAGTTAGCATATGGAATTTGTTACTGTTATTCGTTCCACATTGTAAACTATCACCACTATCAGGAAGGACTTGCCAGTTTCCGGATCACATTTAAGAATGATATGCAGGCAGTTCCACTTGCGACCGGCTTCTGAAATCCCATACTTATCCTCTCTTAAACATAAGGAATTTATCGAAATGATTTTTGCCTACCAGAATATATGCATCTTCCTAACTATAAAAAAAAAAACAAAAAATAAAAAAAAAATTGGCATCTTTTCCCCTATCTTTTTCGCCATACAACTTCAATCAGGCCACTATTTCCATCTCTCGGTGTTTTTTTTTTTTTTTTTTTTTTTTTTTTGGAAAGCTATTACCAACAAATTCTTTCCCTGAACTTTATATGCGTCTAGTTTCATCCTTCTTTTAGGAAGATAAGTTTTCATCACAACATCAACAAACACTTACTTCAGTTTTTTTACAAGATCAACAATTATACAGCTAACTTTCAACGACTCAAATTTCTTCAAAGAACACTAATTTCAGGTTAATGATCTTGGCCAAACTTTACGTCACCTGGTAGCTCCAATCGTAAATGTTCTAAATTAGCCATTCTTCTAATCTCTCTGCTCAAGCTTATTCTAAGGCGATTGTACTTTACATATTCAGGAAGGCATCTTTATTGTGGTACCCAAATTTCCCAATAATCACATTCTATCAACTTCCTATATTTTCATTATACAGATTTACACTTTAAATAGATAAATGTTCCCTTTTCCAGCTTCAATTATGGTGTAGGAAAAATGACACTCATCTTCTAATAATGGTTTTCAGTATGAAAAGAAAATTATTTCACCGAGAAAATGAGAGAGAGAGAGAGAGAGAGAGAGAGAGAGAGAGAGAGAGAGAGAGAGAGAGAGAGAGTCATAGCACGTCTGCTCACGACCGTGCTCTGCACACAAAATAACATTCTCATACTTAGACTTTCCCCAGGATCTGCATTTGGATGTACGAAGAAACATTAAAAATTATTTTGTTCCGCTGAATACTAAATCACACCATGACTATACCCTTTTATATAAACTTTTAGTCTAAAATTAATCTCTCTCTCTCTCTCTCTCTCTCTCTCTCTCTCTCTCTCTCTCTCTCTCTCTCTCTCTCTCTCTCTCTCTCTCTCTCTCTCTTTCATTTAAACAATCTTCAAGTACCAGTTTTACTTACGGCAATTTGTTTCTTATGAAGGTTCTTCGTTATCAACAAAGACCTCGTTAAGCACCAACCGAGTCTTTTAGGGTATATTTGTAACGTCAACTATGTTATGAGGACCACCACACTGCAATGTCCAATGAACTGAATTCCCTCTGGTTCTGAACAAACTGAAGACTTGTCAAAAAACCAAGTGAACGTAATGGATGACCAAAACAATCGAACAATCAAGCTAATACAGAAAGCATACCCAGTATTTAAAAGAATTTTAAGCTAGATTTTAAAGCTGTAATAATCGGGAGCCGGCGAATTTACAGAAAAAGTTTTGTGGGCTAGTGTCTTGATCTCATTTCCAAAATATTCTCCCTTTCGTCTGTTTATCTTTAAAAAAGAAATTGCCACACTAATTAAAGTCTTCCCCTTCTCCGATGCTACAAACTGAATTAGCATGATGGGATATTCAACTTTATTTTCAACTAAAAAACTTGAAGTTTTAACTTAAATTTTAAACTGAAATTAGACAAAATATATAATTAGTTGGTCGTTACGCTAGTAAGTGTGTGGCAATTTATTAAGTATATCTATAGTTAATTGGTAGTCAGCGAAAACTTTTGAACTGCAATGGTTACTTATTCACTAATTCTTCACGGTGGTTAACGAAAACAACCATTCTTTATTTAAGATTCACTATTTTTTTTTTCATAGGACTTCGGTGAATTGTGTTTGTCGATAAATAGTGTCGATGAATTGTTGTCGGTAAACTCGTCTAGACCCGTAATAATCAGTTCATCAGCGCCAAATATGAGAAAATTTGACCAACCAAATGTTAAAATAGGACATTATCACTTAACTCATAAATTAATTTCCTAGAGTGAAAATTACGGATACTTGAAAATACTTTATATGTCTCAAAAGACTAGACATAATAAAACCTTCACAGTGGTCAACTAAATTACTTACTGAACAGTAATTCTATTAACAAAGGTAATCTAAATTAATAAATTCACACATGCCACACAGACTCATGGCCACGCTCCCTATAAAGGTTCATTGGTAACCTACAGAATGAAAAATTTAAAAAGTAAAAATTATGCCTCTTTCGTACTGCGCGATGGACATAGAAAATCGAAAAATGTAAAAGGCTTCCACCAAAAGCATGATTAACTGTACGCTTATATGCAAGTATCGAATGACATCTTGGATAACTAGATATGTAAAAGAGATCAAGACTATTCATGAAGTCATGAAGTTGTCATAATCAAGAGACGTGAATACCAAGACAGAGACATTCAAGACGAAATTACAGATATACATTCAATTACAACAATTACAGGGAAGACCAATTTACTAAAGAAAACTTTAAACTGACTAAATATATTTGTGTCCTCCAAGCGGACCAGATGAAGGCCGAAAGAAGCCTCAAAATAAAAACTATTATGATTAGAAGGAAATTCAAAAGCATGACACGATAAGTGAAAGGGGTTTCTATATCATTATTATTATTATTACTTGCTAAGCTACAACCCTAGTTGGAAAAGCATCATGCTATAAGCCCAGGGGCCCCAACAGGGAAAATACCCCGGTGCAGTTAAGGAAAAAACTAAAAATAAACAAATTCAAGAACAATATCAACATTAAGATAAATATTTTCTATATAAACTAAAAAAAAACTTTAACAAAACAAGAGGAAGAGAAATAAGATGGAATAGCGCGCACGAGTGTACCCTCAAGCAAGAGAACTTTAACCCAATACAGCGGAATATCATCGTACAGAGGCTATGGCATTACCAAAGACTAGAGAACAATGGTTTGATTTTGGAGTGTCCTTCTAGAAGAGCTGCTTACTATCGCTTCAGTCTCTCTTCTACCCTTACCAAGAGTAAAGTAGCCACTGAACAATTACAGTATAGTAGTTAACCCCTTAAGTGAAGAATTATTTGGTAATCAAGAATTATTTGGTCGGGTGTATGAGGACAGAAGGGAATCTGTAAAGAATAGGCCAGACTATTCGGTGTATGTATAGGCAAAGGGAAAGTGAACTGTAACCAGAGAGAAGGATCCAATGTAGCACTGTCTGGCCAGCCAAAGGACCCTATAACTGTAGCGGTAGTATCTCAACTGGTGGCTATAATAGTCTGTCCAGAATGTCATGAAACATAGAGTAGGTTTCCGACGATGCCGCTTTGCGTCAATTTCATTCATTAAATCTCACTTAAGGCGAAAAAACAGTGTAGATTTGGCATACACTTTGCCACATCTCTCTCTGTCTCAGGTCAGGGGAAGGTTAAGTAGCTTATCACTTTGGTTCTGATACCCAAGCGTGACGGTTTAAGATGGAAGGCTCTCCACGACAGCAATTAAGTGCTCAAACGCGAGAAGTCATATTCAATGTCCACGAGTACTTCAAAAGGGAGAAAGAAAACAAAACTGTTATGCATGGCTTTGACAAGGCAGTACAACGTACAATGGATGCAACTAAGCAGTGCAGAAGTACGATATATCGCATTTGTAAGGAAGGAAAAGATGGCTTAGAGCCTTAGAAGAAACTGAAGCTCCCGTTTTTAACGTAAAGAAAATGAAAAGACCACCAACTGTAACCAACATCGTTTTACGAAGGACAGTTCTCGGTTATTATGTAAGAAATAAAATTCCAACGCTGGATAGCATTCTACTTGAAGTCAAAGAAAATATTGGATTTAGTGGATGCAGAGAATTTCTACGTAAGATACTTAAAGAAATTGGATTTAAATACGGAAGAGTTAACGGGTGGAAATTTCTACTGGAGAGAAGTGATATTGCAAGTACCAGGACCAAGTTCCTACGTGAAATGAAAAATATTAGGGGTACAGGAAAAAAGTCTGTTATATTTCTGGATGAAACCTGGATTAATCAGAATTATACAGTCACCAAGTGTTGGATGGATGAAAGTTCGATAGGAGCAACTGGAATAAACCCACCAGGCGGGAAAGGGAGTAGAATTATCATTTTGCATGCTGGATCTGAGCAAGGATTTGTGCCAAATGCCCAGTTGGTATTCCAAGCAAAGAACGACGGTGACTATCACCACCATATGAGTCGCATTGTATTCGAAAAATGGTTTCGAGTGCAGCTCATACCCAATATACCACAACAGTCCGTTATAATTATGGACAACGCATCATACCACTCAGTGCAAAGTGACAAACCTCCTACCATGACAAGCACAAAGGGAGTGATCCAACACTGGTTAAGAAATAAAGGTGAAAATCCCCCAGAATATCTGACGAAGTGTGAATTGCTTGAACTGGTGAAAGCAGGGACACATGGAAATGCTCCAAAATATGTCAACGACAAAACAGCTTTGGAAAAAGGTCACAGGGTCGTAAGGCTGCCACTCTATCACTACCATTATAGTGCAATTGAACTCATTTGGGCGCAGGTTAAAAACTATGTAGCCAAAAGGAATACATTTAGAATGGCAGATCTAACATCTTTGCTGCAAGTAGCACTGTCATGCGTGACTGCAGAAAATTGGAAAAATGCCGTTAATCATGTTGAAAACATTATAAAAGACACAGAGAATGATGTTGCTGTGAATCAGTTTGTTGATTCATTTGCTATAGAAGTAACTTCGTCTGATGAAGAATAGTACAGAACACATTAATGCTGAAAAACACTGGAGGATTATCTTGATTTAATTTAATGAAAACATGTTTTATTTTGTTTAGTTTTATCCTGTGACGGTAAACAACACACATTTTTGTAAACAATTTATTTTATGGGAAAAATCTTTATTGATTTCACTGCATACATTTGTTTTACTCCTTGTTTCTATGTTAGAGGTTTCATCCTCATATGAGAATTTACTTCCTGTTAACCAAGACAATTTTATTTTTATACTAAAACAGTGCCTTATCTTAAAGAAAATGTCTATTAATTTTATCGTTTCATTATCCTAAAATCCAAGAAATTGTTTTAATGGAGAAAAGTATTATTTTATGAAATATTTGATGTTTGGCACATTCATCAATTCTACAACAAATATGGTAAGAGAGAGAGAGAGAGAGAGAGAGAGAGAGAGAGAGAGAGAGAGAGAGAGAGAGAGAGAGAGAGAGAGAGAGAGAGAATGGCGATGCCAGGCTACAGATATCTTCAAGAACCTGACTACACATTTGATAATGTTCAAATATAAACTGATTCAATCAGAATTCAAATTACATTAAGATTCCAGTATTGTACTGAACTAGATTGATTGCAGGGTACAGAACGTTAAATTTTTATTTTCATCTGAGATGGATCTCTTCAAAGTTGTAGAAATACTGTGATATGTATTAATTAAAGGACATTTACTTGTCTCCCGTACTTTGTATGGTGCTCAAACTCTCTAAAAAATTTTTTTTACATGAATGTTTTTAGAATAAACTAAAGAAATCAACTTTATGAGCTGTTTTCGAAACACAAGGTCAACTTAATCCACAACAACCATTCAGCCTTTTTGTGACTGGAAATATCCAGATTATAGGATTAAAAAGGAAATTTTACGACCGTATTAAAGGACCCGGAATGGAAGGATGCTGGGATTAGCTTGAGTCAGATTAAAAGTCTTGAGGAAGTTTGGCATCGCCGCAAACCTACTCGATGTATGACATTCCAGACAGACCAAGGCCAATACAGACTTTAGTGCCCTGGTCAACCTACTACCTATACGTCTGGGATTCATCCATGGAACCTCTATCCTAAAGTTTCTGCTTTCTCTGTAGAAAAATAATTTAAATTAATTTTTACGGTTTTATCATAAATCAATGCTGAATAATTATAATTCTTTAACGCCATGCATAGTCACTCCCAACCCTAGTTAAGTTTTGCAACCTACTTGTTCTTACTGAATTGCCACCAACGAAGTTAAGGCATTTGATAATATTTGTTCATCTTTAGGTTTATCTCATTCTTGCGAAATATCTCCTTACGCTTACAGAAATGAAAACGTACGGGTAAGCCTTTGTACTGTTTACTTGGCGACTACGGTCATAAGGTAAAAATAAAATAATTGGAGCCCAAGTTCAGATCTTAAGGAGGCAATGACGTCACTTAATTAGGAAACATTACTAATAGGAAATTGAATATATAAACTATATACGGTTCAGAAGGTTGGTCAGGCAATTTGCGCATATTTATCACATATCCTAGCGATTCCCTACTAGTTACAAGAGACTAGTCGGACAATATCATTGCAGTGACTATGAAGATATCTTTGGTTTTTAGTACCTCTTTTGTTTGTCTAAGTAATTTAGTTAGTTCAAGTTTCGTCACTTCCTAGATGTTCTATCCATCCGAGAATTCCATAGAATACCTTATAGCGACATTCTAGGAAATCTCATCTAAATGCAAAGAGTTCCGAAGACCCGATTTTAAGTTTTAGAGAGTTTTCTGTGGGAAGTCTCTAGACGCTATTTTCAGAGAAACTAAAGCTTACACACGCTAAGGTTTGGCAAGACAAGGAAAACAAAAGTATTCTCTCTCTCTCTCTCTCTCTCTCTCTCTCTCTCTCTCTCTCTCTCTCTCTCTCTCTCTCTCTCTCTCTCTCTCTGGATACATGTGATGTCTGTTTATTCTAAAGATGATGGGATTAGGACTAAGAATAAATTCATAAGCGATTCAGAAAACACTTTAAAAAGCACTGGGTTAAGTAGATGAACAGCAGAAACATTCGTTGCAGGAGAGAAGTAATATGAACGAGACACAGAACACGAGAAAGTAGCAAACACTTATCAAAATTAAGTTTAGAGCGCAGCAAATTAAGTATTTTACTATGCAAGTCACGATCTGCTACTGAGAGAAATGGAAAAAAGAAAAAATATCTAGGAAATAAGAAAAAATACGAAAATCGAAATTAATGAAATTTGAAGGAAAAAACAATACCTAAACTTAAATATTAAAATTTCAAGGTAACTGAAATCTTAAAAAGAATAGTTACAAAATGAGAGTAATGGTAAGCTGAAAAGTAGGCCAAAGCTTTTTAAAAGCAATCCTAATTTTCATACATAGATGGGTGTACGGATATCTGATATGTCAAGGTTTCAAAACCTAGTAAATTTTGTTTAAATAAAATCTTTAGAAGAGCAGCAAAACCAACCTTTTATTATTACGATTTTTTTGAAATAGTCACATAAAAGCAGCTGGAATATTCATAAATTTTTCTACCAGAGTTGATGAAATGTCCATCAAATCCCCTTCAAGAAGTTATACCAAACATATGAGCAAAATAATTAAATGAACAGGTTTTTGTCACGTATAAAACCGATTAGTGGTTTTTCTTAAAAGTAAGTCGATTGAATCCACTCTGAGGAAGCTAAGAAACTACGATCTTGCATGTACGAGACTTTGCTCCAACATTCACTAAAACCAATTAAGAAGAATACCTTAGTGGTGAGTTCTCAATAATTTAGATGAGTTTCCGAAAAATTCATTGATATTTACACATCTTTACATATAATTAATTATCTACCACTCATAAGAAAACTTCTCAAATATAATGTAGTTATACCTACTGATTTGGTGTATTAGCGAGTAACCTTAAACTGATAACCTTTGGTTCAACTGTAATTTTCCATGCAATATGTTAAGTATAAAATACGTAATATATATATCTATGATATATAAAAATTAATATATCATATAATCAAATGTTCATGTACATATAAACACTATACACATACAAATATATGTATATTATCATAATCAATATTACTAGCTAATCTACAACCCAAGTTGGTAAGCAGAATGCTACAAGCCCCACGACCTCAACAGGGAAAATAACCCGCGAAGAAAGGAAAAAAATATATTTAAGTAGTAATAGACATATAAAACATTAAGAGAATTAATAACATTAAAATGAATCAGCCTTATTCAAACTACGAACAGACTTGTGTCAGCCAGTTCAACAAAAACATTCGCTGCAAGTTTGAATGTCTCAAGTTCCATCGATTCAACCGCCAGATTAAGATCATTCCACAATCTAGTCACAGCTGGAATAAAACTTCTAGAAGAATACTGTGTAATGTTGAGCCTTAAGATTTAAAGTCACGGCTATTAAAAATAACTGCATACCTAGTACTATGTACAGGATGGAAAGTTCTGGATCCAAAGGATGGTCAGAATTATGCATAAAGAACTTACTGAACGACGGTGTTAGATATTAACATACAGATCAGGGATAAGGGGTCAAATAGACCAAGTTTTTGTCCAAAAATTTTAAGGGGTAATTATCCGAAGAAAAAACAGAAGAATAATACTAAAACAAGGTACAATGAATATTATTAAAAAAAATCCTCAGGATAGATTACCAAAATCTTTAGAATTTCCCTACTAATAAAATTTGCAATCTATTACTTGAAATTCTATAATGTTGGAGTTTGAAAACAAGGGCCTCATGATTAATACGGGGAAAGGCAGCACATACATACATACATACTTAACCGAGACTTTCAACGAGACGAGGAAGCAAAACTAAGTTGACCAAGCGCTGTGTGTGTGTGTGTGTGTGTGTGTGTGTACTTCATCATAAAGTCTTCTTTTATTGTCATCGACCAATATTCACAGTTTTTTACTGAAAAAACAAGACTAGTGTTAATTTTGACGACGGTCTGTTTTATATGAACATTTGAAATTCACCACCCATATTTTAGCATTTCAGAAAAAAAGATCTTTACACTTTTAATCTTTAATAAAAATCAATTTTGTATGACTATTTACTAACCTCGTTTCCAGCAGCGGAGGTTGAAGGGGGGTTTCGTTTTCTCATCAGGAAAGGCACTTACTGAAGGCATACGATCCTATTCCTGATTCTTTTATGCCCTTCCCTTCTGAAGAGACAATTTCCTTAACAATAATTATCTCGGTTATAACTTGTTCCGCTTCATTTTACGGTTGCGAGCTCTAGGCGTTAAGGCTGACAGTAACCAACGTCTATCGTAAGCAATGTTAGCTACCTTGTCCATTCTAAAGTAAGCGGACGCACTGGTCTTTTCACTACAAATAACACCGTAATAGTGCTCTTTTCAACTGATTTTCCAGCCTAGGAAACTTCCACACCTGTCTGTTCCAAAGACACTACGAGTCGGAACGTCCCACCAGGTAATTCAAACGCCCCAACGAGGTACTTTGAACTTTTAGGTAACTGCAAACAGAAATATTTTTAGTATGACTTAATACACGTTAAGACTCATGTTAACAGAGCCGTAGGATGCATAACCTCATAGTTTATGGATGATTATTCTCTGCTTAAAAAAATCTGTTATAATTCAAATGCATTGTTCTTTAAGCTGCCTTTCTGCTTTTCAAAGTTGATATCCAATTTTAGCAAAGGAAATTTGCCTTGCCATAGATATTTCTGATCGCGCAGTTGCCAAAATTTTCGTTATAACAATTAAGACGTCTTCTTTCATCTTTATCTGAGAATATCGTAATTTATCACTATCTTTAGCCTTACAACAACTATTCTGTTCTTACAGCTATTCTTTTTAAAGTCCATTCACAATTCTTTTTAAAGTCCATTCACAATTCAAGAACTTTTTCCTATATCTGAAATATTATTGACCGACATTTAAATGCCATCTTTCCACAAGCTTATTTGCTAGATGATTGGTCTTTCACTTCATAACGATAAAATTATTTCACCACAAGACAAAATATACCAACAAATGCACGAAAACGTTAATTATGCATTATAATTTCCCGGATAAATCTTAAGAGGTTAGTCTCAAATTAACGTAGGCATAGATTTGAATAGCAGCGGAAATTCCTTCAACCTATAACATAAATAATAAAATCTTTCCAATGCCTGAATTCTTCATGTGACGGCAAGAATTTATCTCAGAAAAACGGGAAATCAACCATGTGACACTCAATTTACACAAGCGACTATTATTTTTGAAGAGACTATTTATTTCTTACAAAGTTCTCTGGCATCATGACAAGAAGTCATTGACTTCGTTATCATCAGATAAAAGGCATAGTATGAAATAATCAGGAAAATATTTTGAATCCTCGTGAAGTGGCTGATTGGCAAGTCATAAAATTTAAGGTTTAAAGTCCACTCATGAATGGCAGAGGCAAGGGACAGTGACATTGCCCTATCAAACAGGACAATACCCAATAGACTGACTATATATATATATATATATATATACACACATATATATATATATATATATATATATATATATATATATATATATACACACACACACATATATATATATATATATATATACACACACACATATATATATATATACATATATATATATATATATATATATATATATATATATATATATATATATATACACACATGATCAGCGCCACAGCCCATTTTCCACCCAAGCTAGGACCAAGGAGGGCCAGGCATTGGCTGCTGATGACTCAGCAGATAGATCTATAGGAACCCCCAAACACCCATCCTTACCTCACAAGGATGTTGAGGTTGCGGCGACAAAAGAAACTAATGAGTTTAAGCGGGGCTCGAACCCCAGTCTGGCAGTCACCAGTCAAAGACGTTACCTCTCAGTCCAGGGAGAAAGATCTTTTGAGTAATTTGTAATTTGCAAAGCACGGTCTCACACATAACCATGATTTCCTCATACTATATATCCACACCTCCATAAAAATATGACATTTATGAGTATTTCCTCCTTTATTAAATTGGGGTTTCTTGAATACCAGTGCTGCTGATAGTCTCCTCAAATCGATTATCTGATAACAATAGAAATACTTCTGAGAGAATATAAAATGATTAATCGACATAAGAGACTCGTTCGTCCATCCAAATTTTTTTTCTCCTAAATTCTATTAAGTTGTAGCATTGTTTATAAAACCAAGCAATTAGATAAACTTACAGAAAAGTTACCCGTAGAACAGTTTTTAAATATGAAAAGGGTGAAATAACCTTTGTTTATGGCAACTAATTACTCAATAGAACTAATATTGAGATACTACCTCTTAAGAGCTATGGGGTCCTTTGACTAGCCAGACAGTATTACATTGGATCCTTCTCTCTGGTTAGGGTCCTTTCCCTTTGCCTACACAGACACCGAATAGTCTGGCCTATTCTTTACAGATTCTCCTCTGTCCTCATATACCTGACAACACTGAGATTACCAAACAATTCTTCTTCACCCAAGGGGTTAACTACTGCAATGTAATTGTTCAGTGGCTACTTTCCTCTTGGTAAGGGTAGAAGAGACTCTTTAGCTCTTCTAGGAGAAGGACACTCCAAAATCAAACCATTGTTATCTAGTCTTGGGTAGTGTCATAGCCTCTGTACCATGGTCTTCCACTGTCTTGGGTTAGTTCTCTTGCTTTAGGGTACACTCCTCTTGTTTTGTTGAAAGTTTTTATAGTTTATATAGGAAATATTTATGTTAATGTTACTATTCTTAAAATATTTAATTTTTCCTTGTTTCCTTTCCTCACTGGGCTATTTTCCCTGTTGGGGCCCCTGGGCTTATAGCATCCTGCTTTTCCAACAAGGGTTGTAGCTTAGCATCTATTAATAATAATAATAATAATAATAATAATAATAATAATAAAAATAATAATAATATACTTAATACTCATCAGCTTTAAGCCAGACATAACCTTGCTGATCGTCAGCAAGCTACAATCAAAAGTGATTTGACAACACAGGAGTTACTGCTGTTTAGTACAACAACAAATCACGGAGGAAGATATGCTTGTAATAACTATTTCGATGACAGAAACTTTACTCTGAATGGAAATATGAATAACTAGTGTACGTGACCCGTCAAAATGGAAGTTAATATTTAGATGGCTAAGCACACACGCACAGATTCAACCCTTCCCACTCCTCCCACTTTCCTAACTACCACACGGCTGTTTGGGCAATTTGTGGGAGATTAAGCTTTCCGAGTGGTTGTCGCACAGCGTGACAGTTAACACACACACACACACACACATAAATATATATATATATATATATATATATATATATATATATATATATATATATATATATATATATATTTATGTGTGTGTGTGTGTGTGTATGCACCTGCCAATTTTGGGAAGAGTCCGTTATTATGGAATTCCTCTAATATATGTAAATTCGTTTATCTATTCATGAGCAGAGCAAGTTCAAAATTAATGTTGGTGGAGCCCTATATATTTTAAAATAATAATGAAATATCAATTTCCTGAATTTTGGTTTCATCATTTATTTCTGTTGTGACAAGATCGCCCAAAATGTGTGGCTTTAACAAATAATTGAAATACTAGAGAGAAAGCATTTCTACCTCTTTAAGAGTTAAACCACGAGAATTGCTTTAAAACATTTTCAATAATAAAGTGCAGGCCAAAACAACAAGAGCAACAACAAAAGTATATTTTAGTTCCATCAAGAGGTAAGAAATGGAGGGATGACGAAGAGAGACAGGTTGCATTCAATCATGGCTTCCTCCATAGAGTTTCCCTATTTAAAAAGGATGAAAAACACTCCCCCCGGGGAACGAGGAAACAGCTATTCACTTTCCTTACCGATATGAAGGGAGCTTCTTAAACGCCACGGGAGGAAAAGTTCGATTAATAAAAGAATAAGCAAATCTCGGTATTTCGTTTAAGTATTTCATGAATACATTAAATATTTAAAAAGACAATTTAGGCCGTAACTTGTGAATAATATTCATTTCGGGTTATCGATTAGAAAATGGCCTAGAAACTTATTCATCTTACATGAAAGCATATATTTATCGCAATGAGAGAGAGAGAGAGAGAGAGAGAGAGAGAGAGAGAGAGAGAGAGAGAGAGAGAGAGAGAGAGAGAAAGTAGCTTTAAATAATAAATGTCTTGGATCATCAGGTCCTTAATCTTTACTCATTTCTTCCAATAAGAACAGGTTCAAATCGACAGATTTTATACTGTATATCTCCCAATCTTACAACGTTTTATGCTTAATAGCGTTGATTCTGCAAATCACTCTGCAGAGAAAATTATCTTCGGTTTAAAATCGTTTTTTCCATCCCAGGAAATGTCTCTTTTCCCCTCTCAACAAATTTACTTTTCTTAAACATTTGCATTATAATGTTGGTCTCTTGGTTTTTAACTCTAATTTTCTTCCAAAAATTTTTTCATAAAATAAGCACTTGTAACAGAATTCAAATTCTTTCAAAGTTATGTTCCCATTAATACTATATAACACTTTAAACAATCATCACCCCATCTTTGTTGTCTTTCCAGTAAGTTATAAGTTAACCCCAAAAAGCTACCTCTTTATGTTTCTAAAATGTTCTTAAAAATAGGTTTCATCCTTAATCAATTCCCTGCCAAAAACAGTTCTCCTTGAAAACATCGTTGCATCGGAAAAGAAACATTTACAATTAAATCTCCTGTTACTATAAAAAGTTCTATTGCAATCACGTCTGACCGTTTCTTTCAAACACATCCTCCCGCCAAAGCGGCTTCAACAGAATTCTATATCTCAATATGAATACTAAAAGTGGATTAGCAGATAAAACAATACAAATAAAAGCTAGTACTTTTTCTTTCCTCAAAAATTTATTCTCTCAGATAAATCGATAATTATCGTCCCTATAAATAAATTTTCGCTCAGTCTTATCAAGTTCTTTTGACATCTTTCCTAACAGCATTCTAAGAAATTATTCTTTCAACTTATGTTTTCTATTCAGCTGTCGATTCTATGATTACAGAGTTCTATAATAGAAGAATTTGCCTTGATAGGCCACAAACCAAAGGAAGAAGAAAATAGATAAAAATGGGATATAAATAGTCAAAACATTAAAAAGATAAGATCACGAGCTGCCTTAGCGCAAGAGCCCGTGACCTGCACCTTCACTGCAGGCCTTTCTAATACCTGCCTGCCTGCCTACTAAAATAATTAGGTCTCTTAAGAATACCATTAATATGCAGAAAGTGTCCACAAGGGAAATTAAAAGAACCCTCCCAGAGGCTGTAAACAAAGATATATGTGTGATTTAGTTCCATAGGATGACCAGTCACCTTTACAAAGTGAAAATAAAAAGCTAGGTATTACTACGTGAATATGTTTAAAACTGCTCTATAAAGTACAAGCATCAAAAACAAATATATTTTTGTTAAAACTTTCACTTTTCAAATTACTTTTTCATTTTAATTGGTCCCACTCAGCGCGCATACTACAAAGCCTCTACAGTACTGGTCATATACATATACAGTACGCTGATACATTTAAACAAATATACTGTGTAATATATATTAATTTCCCAATTCACACTGTCGCAGATCTTTTAAAATAAGCGACTTCAATTTCTTAAGAATTATGTATTTATCCTAGCCCTCCTAATATAAAGTTAGAGATTACTATATTATATAAGGACTGTTTGGAAACCAGCCGTAACTACATTTGTATCGACATGATTTGTTGGCTGTATCATGTAGGGAAAATCTCTAAAGGCTTTGGTTATCCAGCTCTGACAGCTACAAAGAGCAAGTGTTTGGCTATGTACTTTCCTGTCACGCTGAGAGGCATTGCGAAATGCATGACTACTCGGTCTCTCCCGTCCCTCCGGTATGGGAAGAGGGAGTGGTCATTCCCTAGTGAGAGGGGATACCCCGAGAGGTACACTCGGAAACCACAATCACACACAATTTGCCAAACTAGTGGGTTGTACAGTAGTTAGGAAAGGGGGAGGGGATGGGATGGGTTGAATCTGTGTGTGTGTGCTAAATATCTAGCCATCAAATTTGAGTGGTTGCCGTGCACACAAACAATTTCAGGTTCTCTGAAACAAAACAGAGACATGGAAGGTAAGCAAGAATGTATGGACTTCATGAAATTACTTTTGAAAAACCTTACTTTTTGCTGGTCTTTCAAAGTGATTTGAACCATTCAGAGAGAGAGAGAGAGAGAGAGAGAGAGAGAGAGAGAGAGAGAGAGAGAGAGAGAGAGAGAGAGAGAGCAAACGGCACAAGCTCTTCTGTGTGACGCAAACAATATGCAAATATGCTTTATTAAGTCTATTCCAGAACATTTTTGTTTATTCAAATTACATTTGAATGAAACTGATCCGTTTTAGTCAGCCAATACTACTTGCGTATTCAACCTCGTAACTAGCCTACTTGAAAATCCGATAACTCACAATATTTTACGAATTCCTCTTGGATATTGGCAAAGCGAGCATATTTCATTTTGATATATGACTCCCTCATGCTCCTCTCACATTGCAGAACTATATTACTGGATCGTGCGCTATGCTTTATACCTGCTTCGTTGATTATAAGTAACGCTGTGGTTTATCTGGAACATCAACATTATTCTCAATAATGGAATGATTTAACAAATTTCAATTTTAACCGAAATCCAACTTATTCTAAAATAATCATAAAATGCTAATCATTGAAACATCTAGCATACGGAAAAATCGATTATAAAAAAAATTAATTGTTTCTATAGTTTGCAGGACATAAATGTTTGGAAAACATCAAATTATAGAGTAACAACCTTTTTATTCTTAAATACAGACGTCACGTATAAAATATTTCATTTCTAAATAGAAATAGAGAAATTTTTCCTTCATTTGTTTTTCCATCAAAATTCCTCTTTTGGATAATAAAATTGAAGTGTTTGCCTGCGCTGGGGTGAGTGAAGGGGCCTATATGAACAAGTGTCAAACACTGTGTCAACCAGGTAACATAATCACTACCACAGATTTAAATCCACGTATTGTATTAATGACTTCCCAAATTCTTAGCTTCAATGTGTTTGAATTCATTGTTTTTGTTACCTGCGGAGTGTAACATGAAGTTTAAAAGTTGTCTTTTATATCACGTATTAACTAGTTAATGTTTTAGATTTTGATTACAACATATTCAATTTGATTAAAGACAGGTTCATGAGACCAAACTATTAGGGGGTGCATTCAAAATCAGCTTCGGAGAGACAGAAATAGGCTTAATAACTTAAAAACTTCACTGATTTCCTGAAAATCCTTGCACAAGCAATTTCTCAACGGATGAAATTAGACTTTTAGGTCTCCAATGCTGTACTTTTTGCTTATGAATTCACTGCTTTCCACACGGTTTCTCATCCAATAGTTATACACCCAACTTCTCACATCATACCTTCCATTATAATATCATATTAGACCTGGTGATGCAAGAGCTCAGAAAAAGAACAGTGGATATAATAATTACAAAGTTGTGTGATAAGAAAATGAGTTGCGAATGGATTATGGAACGGTTCTTGTTTGTAGATAATACTTTGCTGTTTGAGAACATTGGATAGAAATTGCAGATGCTGGTAAAACAGTATAAAAGTAGATACAAGAGAGGAAAGTTAAAAGTAAATGTAAGCAGGAGTAAGGTGATGAGTAATGAATCTTAGTGTGGACGACAAAAGACTGATAGTGGTTGATTCATAAAAGTGTCTACTATAAAAAAACACCTAATGACAAATTGAGATAATAAGTGAGCACAGGATAGAAATAAGAAATGTAGCTAGAAATGCACAAAAGATTAGTAAAAAACTGCAACTGTGAAAGTCAGCGTGGGAATATAAGAAGGAATTGTTGAACCCACACTCATTATGAAGGCGAATATGGATGTTAAATGTTTATGAAAGGGAAAAAAAGTTGAATTGGTTGAGATTAAATGATTAGGTTGTACACAGTATATAGCATACGAAAACCTGATAGGGTGAGAAATGTGGATACGTAGGCAAAGGCTTATGAAATATGGAATGAAACATAAATAAAAGTTTAGGTCAAATATGGATCAGTGTGTTTTGAAGCGGTTCGGTCATGTGGAAAGAATGGATGGCAATGGATCAGTGGAAAAAAATCTAAAGAAGTCTACAAGGAGAGGAAGGTCAAGAAAGGGTTGGATAAAGGGTTGGATAGAAAAACTTAATGTTAAGAAGAGCCTTGAAATGCAGTAAGTGTATGAGTAGCCTACATATAAGTTAAGTGTGAATGGAGCAGTGCATTGGGGGGAAGGGGGTTACCAAGTTTTTAATGAACCACCTCTGAAAGCATACAAGGCAACTAATGTGAATGTTTTTAATACTCAATGGGGTTATCTACGATTCAGTATATATACCTATATATATATATATATATATATATATATATATATATATACATATATATATATATATATATATATATATATATATATATAGTACACACATACATATGCATATATACATATACTGTACATAAAAATACATATGCAGTATATATGTGTACACACATGTACATAGATACATACACACATATCCACACATACACACATTATATATATATATATATATATATATATATATATATATATATATATATATATACATATACATATACATATATATGCATTTAAATACACGCAAACATATACAGTGTGTATATACATATATATATATATATATATATATATATATATATATATATATATATATATATATATATATATATATATAATTACCACCTACAAATATGCTTATCAAGCACTTCAACCTATGCACTCAATGATTACATTCCTCTTCCTATTGCTTCATTATTCTAATTTTCATCACAGGTTTGATAAACGCCGTTCTGTAAAACAACCATTCTAATTAAAATGAGGATAAGCAGTAAATCTATGAAAAATTTCTACTATAAATGTAAATAGGAACTTCTTACATTTAATAAAGCAATTCTCTAACGGTTTGCTATCCATACTATAGTAAAGAAGCCCCTAATTGCCCAGCTGTTGTCTATTTCATTTTGCTTAGATTTCTGAGGCTCAACTTTAGGAAAATGGTGAGGGAGTTTTAGTGGAGGGAACAGGCATTCTAATCCAGCAATCACGGTGGGGTTCGTGTTTCAATATTATAAGCGGATTCGCTTCAATTACGGAGAATATGTAAAAGTCTTCGAAAAGCCGACTAAGGATTGGCGTAACCAAGTAAAACTTGCTTCAAAATCTATGCGAAGATGATAATTGTAAAAAAATGAAGAGGAAATACATAATGAATTAGAAAAGTAAATTAGCCACCGATTGTTGACAATGCAAAACTTCTAAGCTGTAGACATATCAGTGATGACATCAGTCCCCTCACAATCAAAACGGAACAGGTTCGATTCCCGAGGGACCTTACCGCATGCAAGGAGTTCTTTTAAATTCAATTATACTTCTGTTTACCGAAAGGTTTAAATGTTTAAATGACACTCATGAATAACAGAGGCACACCTTGCTCCGAGGAAGTGGCCTACACCGTGACTGCGCCTCGCCATCCGTGTGAGCAAGGGATGGGGGATTTAGGGGAACCTATAGGTCTACCTGCTGAATCATCAGCATCCATTGCCTGGCTCTCCCTGGTCCTAGCTATTTCTATTACTTGCTAAGCTACAACCCTAATTCGAAAAGAAGGATGGTATAAGCCCAGGGGCTCCAACAGGGAAAATAGCTCAGTGAGGAAAGGAAACAAAGAACAATAAAAATATTTTAAGTAGAGCAACGAAATTAGAATAAATATCTCCTATACAAACTATAAAAACTTTTAAAAAAATAAGAGGAAGAGAAATAAGATAGAATAGTGTGCCCGAGTGTACCCTCAAGCAAGAGAACTCAAACCTAAGACAGTGGAAGACCATGGTACAGAGGCTATGGCACTATGATCATATGTATATATGGTCAATCTTCCAGAAAACAGTTTGGTAGCGTTATCCCTGGCAGTTGTATGACAGATCACAAATACCTCTTTACCATTCCTCATCAGCTATTGTTAATTTTCAAGTTTCAATAGAAAGGAACAATATTGGAATGCTTAATTCCAAATACATTTTATATATAATAAATAAATTCTGAAGAACGACGTTATTTATATTTGATAAATTATTCCTTGGACAAAAATTGGAATCAAAGCATTATTCCTTTAAAAATTGGAAATCAAACATTATTTCTTTGGTAATTAATATAAAATAAAGACATTATTGTTGCACTATCATCAGGGAACATGACATAGTTTGTCCTTCACTAAATATAAATACGAGGGCATTTAGAGGACAGAACATATTGCCTATCAGCACCAAAGTCTTTGAAATGATTCAAGGCTTTACGATTATGATACAAACTAAAGCTAAGGAATGTGCTGCACGTTAAGAGCTCTCTCTCTCTCTCTCTCTCTCTCTCTCTCTCTCTCTCTCTCTCTCTCTCTCTCTCTCTCTCTCTCAATGAAGGGATTATTCGTTCTCCATTATGACCCAAAAAGGGAGTCACCTCTTCATTCTGTTAATTAGCATCCAGAGTTTCATCTTTCATTCATATAAGAGAATCGAGATTTTCTGCTGTGTCACCGTCCCCAATCACCTGTTAATGTTTTGGCTATCCAAGCTCTCTTCTCCTCTTTCTATCCTACCTCGTCTACGTTCATCACCGCTGGTATTAATTTTTCTACCATTCCTTGATTAACTTCCAGCACAAATTAGCACCTAACAACTGCAAGTAAAAGAAGTTGTGACCTCGTCAACGCCAGGACACTCACGCACAGACATTTAACAAAATTCTCCTGAAGTTTCACGTATTTATATTACAGAAACTATCAATATTCTCCTTTTCTTTCAAGATTGAACATAAAATATACACTGTAAATCGGATGTTTTTGTAGCCCTTCATCTCTCTCTCTCTCTCTCTCTCTCTCTCTCTCTCTCTCTCTCTCTCTCTCTCTCTCTCTCTTCTCTCTCTCTCTCTCTCTCTCTCTCTCAATAACCTTTATATTGAAGTGTAATTCCATCGTTCAGCCAATATAGTCCTAACAAATAATCGCGTAAAATATTAGATTTGAAACATGGGTCGACGCCAAATATTAAATGGAAAAACATAAAGGCAATTTTCGTGTTATTCAGTTTAGTTTGATGGGGAGATGCTGTGTTCGATTTTTGGATACCATACTGTGTGTGTATATATATATATATATATATATATATATATATATATATATATATATATATATATATTTATATATGCATATATATACCACACTAACACTTTATATATATATATATATATATATATATATATATGTGTGTGTGTGTGTATGTGTGTGTGTGTGTGTTTGCAAACATCTAAGCTTTTGACAATTATGAACATGCTTGATGCCCTGCAGTCCAATCTCTTTTGCAAGTGTGTTTGTTTCTTTACCTACCTTTCACTTACATTTTCTATTCCCCTGACACTTCTACTGTCATCAAGTTCTGCTTACCTGGCCTACGTTGCGTTATTTCTTTCCTCAAGAGAACTAAAAGACGGGGAACTCCCAACCCTGCACCAGGAAGTTATAAGACAGACGTGTGAAGAAACTGCCCTTAAAAGAATGCCAGTGAAATCTGACCTGTGTGTATGGCAAGTTTGACCTTTGGTACAGGAGATTAAAAAAGATGGATTATTTTACTCTTCTCTGACCAGCCAATTCTATGGCTACATCTTGGAGGAAAAATAACTGGAGATGCCCTGACCCGGATTAAGAGAAGCCAGGGTTTTACCCCTTCAAACTGTCAGTTCTTGATCCTTCAAGTTAATCTCTGTCACTGTATTGGAATTTGTAGTCAGTTCTATTCAGACCTTTGTTTAGAGACGGTAACCCTTATTGTGCGTTCATTAGCGATGGCTCTTTCCTGTGCTGTTCTTGGTTGTACGAAAAAATTCAACAAGATTTCAAATCCATCTATTACATTTCATCGGTAAGTAGTAATGATTTGTATTTCCGTCAAGAACGTTGATTTTTTGCTCAAAAATATGCAGATAATGTTCCTTATTTTATTGTCGTCATACTAATCTGAAGAAAACAAGATAAAATTATGACGGAAACATTTATAATTTAACTGAAAATTTTCTTGGATTTCTTTCTCCTGCAGTTTTCCAAAAGATGAGGTCATGAGAAATGAATGGGTTCGTGCTTTGGGACGTGAAAACTTTACTCCAACGATATACTCGCGATTATGCTCTAAGCACTTTAGAGAGGAGGACTTTATTCGGACAACATTGAAAGTTTATTTGCACAGTCAAGCTGTACCAAGTGTATTTGAAGCTTTTCCTGAATATTAGCAACGCCTAGAAGCCGAGGTTTCCACGTCTGAATGCCCAACGCCACAAAATTCACAAAGTGAGGTTAATAATCTAAAGCGGAAAATCGTTCATATTGAAAATAAGCTGACCGTTGCAAAAAAGAAAGTAAAACTATTGCAACAAAGCAAACGTCGTCTTATAAAGAAAAATGGTGATCTGAATAACATTATAGGTGAACTAAAGCGAAAATCTTTTGTAAGTGATGAAAGTTTGGTTGTGCTAGAGAACTGTGCTACAGGTGTTGCAGACCTTTTGAAAAGGCAAACTGCAAAACATAATGAAAAACCGCTACATAACGAATATTCACCAGCGCTTAGAAGTTTTGCTCTAACGTTGCACTTCTATTCTCCGAGCGCGTATCGTTATGTACGAAAGGTTTTCGACACGTGTTTGCCACATCCAAGAACAATAGCAAAATGGTATCAGCAGGTGGATGGGAAACCAGGGTTCACTAATTATTCGTTTACAGCTTTGAAAATGAAAGCCGAAGCTGCAGCAAAAATTAATAAAAATGTTTTATGCACTTTAATAATGGACGAAATAGCCATCAAACAACAGGTCGAGTGGGATGGAAAAAAATATCATGGGTATATTGATATGGGCACTGAGCTTGACGATGATAGACTTCCTATTGCTAAAGAGGCTCTGGTGTTTATGGTTAACGCGTTAAACTTTACTTGGAAATTACCAGTGGGATATTTTCTTATTGCAGGGCTTGGGGCTCAAGAACGTGCTAATTTGCTTGGTCAGTGCTTGGAAATGTTACATAGTGCCAATGTAACTGTTGTGTCAGTAACTTTCGATGGTACAGCAACGAATGTATCAATGATTAAAGAATTTGGTTGCTATTTAGATTACAATAATATGAGAGCTTCTTTCCCCCATCCAGTGACACAGGAACCCGTATGCATATTTTTTTATCCTTGCCATATGTTAAAATTAGTAAGGAATGCATTTGGAGAAAGAAAGAATTTCATAGACGGAGAAGGAAATCGCATTCAATGGGGTTTCATAGAGAAACTGCACAAATTGCAGGAGTGTGAAGGTTTGCATTTAGGCAATAAACTTAGATCGCAACACATTGCGTGGATAAAACGAAAAATGAATGTAAAGCTTGCTGCGCAACTTCTAAGTGAATCCGTTGGAAACTCCTTGAAGTATTGCGCAGAAAATAACCTTGCTGGCTTCGAAGGATGTGAGGGAACAATCAAATTTCTTAGGTTATTCAATGATCTATTCGATATTCTTAACTCAAGAAATTTTTGTAGTCGGGACTTCAAATGCCCGATGCAACCAAAAAATGCAAGTTTGATCAAAGAGTTTTTAGTTAAGGCTGAAGCTTATATTAGGGATTTAAAACTTTCTGATGGAAAGTATATTTTAAATTCAAACAGAAGAACGGGATTTCAAGGCTTTATAGTTTGTATTCGGAGCTTGGTAAATCTATACGACCAATTAATTGGATGTCCTAATAAAAAATTGAAATTTTTACTATCATATAAAATGAGCCAAGATCATATTGAGCTTTTCTTCGGTAAAATAAGAAGTATGGGTGGGTGTAATAATAACCCTACTTCTGTGCAGTTTTCTGCTGCCTATAAAAAAAATTTAATTCAAAATGATATTCAGGATGTCCTCCGTGGAAATTGCTTACCCCTAGAATCCGTCCCCATACTTAAGTGTTCAAGTAATGTAGCTCATTTTCGTAATTCTGTTGATATTATGAATATGTCTTCTCCTAAGAACAGGTTAATAGCAGATCATAGTTTAGATGCAAGGGATAATAACGAAGACTACACTTATATTCCTACCTCTCATCAGTTATCAATTTGTTCAAGTAGTATTGTTGCTTACATTGCAGGTTTTATTGTTTATAAATTAAAGAAATCTTTGCGTTGTGAAGCCTGCTTAGATGGTTTGACTTCCAATGAAAATATGTTACCAAGCTTAATCAAATTGAAGAATAAGGGATATTTGATTAATCCCTCGGATGATGTTGTAGAAATCTGCCAAAGATGTGAGCTGTTTAGAAGATCAATATCCTTCAATGAAAACTCTGACATAAGCCTTGGTAGAAAAGAGTTTCAAAAAATTGTATGTGTGGGGTTTTGAAGTATTACACAGGAAAAGTAATTTTTTCAAAAATTAGAGAACATATGTTTGACAGTGACCCACTGCAAAATCATTTAGTTTTACTGACAAGGGCAATAGCTGAGAAGTACCTGCAGGTACGCTATTCATATGCAGGAAAGCATTTTACTGCCACCATACAGGCCAATAATAAAATGAAAAGTCGCCAGATATTTTCAAAACTTATTCATTTTAGTGGCCAGTAGAAATATATATATATATATATATATATATATATATATATATATATATATATATTTATGTATATATATATATATATTTATGTATATATATATATAAATATATATATATTTATATATATATATATATATATATAAATATATATATATATATAAATATATATATATATATATATAAATATATATATATAAATATATATATATATAAATATATATATATATATATATATATATATATATATATATATAAATATATATATATATATATCATATATATATATGTATATATATATGCGTATAATGTCATAAAATTGTTTCTATGTGATTAATTTTATGTAAGCTAATATATAAGGATTATTCATTCTTTAATGTATGAGGTCTACTATTGTAAATGTTTTATCATGATTTCTGTATTTAAGTTTTGATAAAGTAAATTTGTGGATAGGTATAACAGTATCAATAAAGCAAGATACAATATATGTTGTTTGCTTCTACTTTACTAACATTGGTTGTCTGTAAACCAAAACACCTGGATTTGGGTTTTCAAACTTGACAAGAGTCTATGGATTACTCTGGAAGATAGTTTAAGTAGGATTTGATTGAGCCCATGATAACACACAGCTGCCTGCCTTTAGGCAAAAATCAGTAACAACAGTTACTGTTTTATTTTGACTGAAATACCTTTGAATGTTAGGCCGACATAGAACAAGTTACAATATGAACAAGGAATACCATATTATTATAATTTTCAGATCTATTCTTAATCAACATATCTTCTAAAGTACAATTATATTTAAACACTAACTAATTTATATTCTTTTACAAAAGGGGTATGACATCTAAAAAACAATAATGGAATGGCAAAGTATATTATTAATTGTTTCCTTTTCCTCTAAGTGGATAATATAAAATGTCTTTTAGAAAATATTTGGGATAGCAATTATTATACAGTTGTTATATATACAGTATATATACTGTGTGTATATATATATATATATATATATATATATGCATACATATACACACATACATATATATACATACATATATATATATATATATATATATATATATATATATGCAGAAGAACCACAGGGAAAATGAAAATACGAAATATACGCTTAAGTCCTGACTAGTTTCGCGATACTAGTATCACGAAACTAGTCAGGACTTAAGCGTATATTTCGTATTTTCATTTTCCCTGGGGTTCTTCTGCATCTGAGCATCACGCTTTCCTGTGATTTTTACGCATATATATATATATATATATATATATATATATATATATATATATATATATATATATATATACAGTATATATATGAATGTGTGTAGCCTACAGGTTGACGTGGATTCGTGAATGTGCGGTGTGCGTTTGTGTATCTTAGAATATGTGTAAACAAGTTATCTTCATAAGATCATCCAATAAATCCTCCAACCTGTCTAAATTTTAAATAATATCATGTTCAGAAAGTTGTAATAAAAGATGAAATAGCGACGATCTAACGAGAGAGAGAGAGAGAGAGAGAGAGAGAGAGAGAGAGAGAGAGAGAGAGAGAGAATTGCTCTTTTGGTAATTTACTATTTTGAAATAATAATCTTCATGTAATGGGCGTATTTCATATTATAACAATTGCTAAAGGTTACTTATTGCATCTTGAATCGCATAAAAACAAAAACGCATTTTTTTTTCTTTTTATGAAATTGTAATTTTGAAAGCTCCATTAGCATTGATGAGATGGATGCGTCTTTTGATCTTGAAGTGTGGAAAATATCTTAACGTTTTCTTAGGAAATCAAGTAGCTCATCATTTCTTAAAAAATCATAGATGACTTTACAAATATTTTCATAAATTTTGAGCCCACGTATGTCCCTTGATCTTTCACTTTCATTTTAATTGGTTATTTTCATGTTTTATACGAGAAGCAAATACTTAATGTGCTTTAAAAGGTAATCAATAAAAAAGATAAACGTAAAAAAAAGAACGATGTATCTAATATATCGGGGGATAAACATTTCCTGGCAACCAACACAGCAACTCTAGCGTCCATAGCAACGAAACTCTGGTTGCTATGGTTACGGGGACGCCACCCACGACACTAGATTGTTGCTTGATCAGTTACACAAGCTGAGGTCTACAGATGCGGAAGTTTTAACGCCAAAATATTTTGAATAAGTGGCTATATCAACATAAAACAGAAAGAAGGAAATCGACTGATTTCTGAATTTTGAATTAAATAGAAGAGAAATCAAAATTTAAGTGAGAATAATCACCAATTAATACTACATGGGGGTAACGAATAACTTCCAGCTAGTGTCTTGATAATAGATCTAAGTAGTATTTTACAATGAGGAAAGAAAAGGAGACACAGAAAACAAAGAGCTCCAGTGGACGAAGCAGGACTCCCAAAGAACTTCAGCTGTTATCTGCGATAGGGTTTTCAGGTAGGTGAAAAGGAATTTGTCTAAAACAGTTGGGATGGATTTATAGATATATTTGACTGGGAAAATATTCTGCTCCCTGAATATTGATTCGTTTGCATATTTGCCCCCAAAACAATTACCTGACGGAGGTTGTGATGTGAACATTGACCTCATGATTTTACATATATAATAATAGTCGTGTTGAAACGCACATATATACAGTATACTGTATACACTTATATAAAGATATAAGAAAAAATCTTCCAGTTGGATATCCAGGATGCAACAAGTAATTGAAATTCGTATAATCAGAATACAATAGAGGCTGAGAAATCATGCAGAAAAGCTAATATTAACTAGTTGGTTAAATTTAAAGTAGGAGGGTTAATCCTAGTATCATATTTATAAGTATTACATGTATATCTAGTTATAAGCGGTATAAAGTACTTAAAAAATATGCTGGTATTTTTGTAGAAGAAAATTCAGTATGCTTTGCTTATAGAAATCCTTCCAAAGTTAAATTCTGAATTATGACTGATAAAACTTGAACATAACAAACGCATACTACGTGTGTTATATATATATATATATATATATATATATATATATATATATATATATACATATATATATATATATATATATATACCATGCCAACTGCTTAATAATCTTAGGATCCTGACGAGAAAAAGAACATAGAGTTTCACATAAGCATTATCTATTTTATCTCGTTTATAATACCTCCTTTTCATGCTAGAATTAAGATCAGACAGTTTCACTAAAACTAAACTTAAAAGCAAAATCAAGTTTGTTTCTATGTGCTCCCTAAGGCCTGTCACTCCTGACTAATTGTCGCCTAAGAGTTGTGATAGCGTATTGGAAACGTCCCTGCCTGCCGATTTGCTTGACTGGGGTTCGAGCCCCACTCAATGTCGATATATTTTTTTTTGTATTGTCTGCAGCATCCCAATGGGGGGGGGGTCTGGGGGAGCCTATAGGCCTACCTGCTGAGTCATGAGCAGTCACTGCCTGGCCTTCCCTGGTCCTAGCTTGGGTGGAAGGGGGCTTGGGGGTTGATGTCATGTATATATAGCCAGTCTATAGGGCATTGTCATGTTAAGACATTGTCACTGTCCCTTGCCTCTGCCATTCACGAGTGACCTTTAAACCTTTTAAATTCATAACAGGTAAAGTTGTAAACGGGCTCCACGTGCAGAGAGATCACGGACTGGTGTATCCCGTGGGAGTTGGAGTCGGGATATGGGACCGCGTGCACGGACATCACTCCATCTTGCACGCTCACAATCGTCCCGTGACAGCTCTAGCGGTGTCAAAATCTGGGAAATTGGTCGTTTCCGCCCAGAATAGTGACCCTGGGTGTCTGGTAAGCCTTTATTGGTATATCCAATTTTATGGTATTAGTTGAAGCCTTTTATTTCTCTGAAGGTTCAAGGTAGCTAGTATTCACAAAAAATTTGGTAGCCACTGCTGTTACGTGTAAATATTGCTAAAGAAAAAATATAGTGAGGATTATTATTATTATTATTATTATTATTATTATTATTATTATTATTATTATTATTATTATTATTATTGGCTAAGCTATAACACTAGCTGGAAAAGCAGCATGCTATAATCCCAAGGGCTCCAACAGGGATAGCCAATGTGGAAACGAATTAAGGAAATAAATAAACAATAGGTGAAGCAATAAATAATTAATATCTTAAGATCAGTAAATTGGCGAATTAACAGACACCAAATTCATAAGCTATAGCATTAAACTGTAATTAATTCTAAGCAAAATAACGAATAAATAACTAACTATAATATCATTTCCGACAAACCAGGCCAAAGTTGTGGTGTGGGATTACGCCAAGAGAGAAGAAATAGGAAGTTACTCCGTCCACAGAGAAGAAATTGCTAGTGTGGACATTTCAGCTGAAGATCGCTATGTTGTCAGTCTTGGTGGGCTGCTTGATGGCTACCTAGTCGTATGGCATGTGGAAACAAGGAAACCAATTTGCAGTAAGGATCCCTTAATGCTTTGGTTATATAATTTAATTATAGTTTTATTTATAAAGCTTTTTTTGTCACCATCGTATGAAATTTTAGTTTTTCAAAATTACTATTAGTCGCCGCAAAGATTCCAGGCGAAATAAGCCCCTCCCCCTGATGACGTCATAGTCAATCTTGTTGTCTAGTGCGTTAAGAGCGGTCACAACACATTCCTTGAAAGTGATTATAAGTCAGAGAGTTTGAAATTTGTAAGATGATGTATTCTAACCGCTGCTAACGAGGGAAACAATGTGATTGGCTATGATGTCATCAGGGGGTGGGGTTTATTTCGCCAGGAATCTTTACGACCACTATAGTAACGTAAGTTTCTTAAGCAAGTCTTTACTCTAAATGTCTGAAAAAAATATCGCACTAAATGCAATTTATCTTTCCATTTTCCGAACAACACAACTTATCTAAAACATTTTAGTAGCCTAGTTAAATTTATTTGTTTAATTCCTATGTATATTATTTTCCTTTGAGCTTTGTGTCCGAAATTACTTTTCATATTTAGATGCTAGTTTTATTTAATTTCGCTGCTGAATGGTAGTCATATATTGTCGTATGATAAAATATAAAAATGAAAGGTCGATATGACAATTGGATGTTTAAAAGAAATAAAGGTCTTACTACTTCACCATAAATAAAAGTTAATCAAGATCAAAGTAATAGACATGAGTTACTCTTTTGCATCATACAAACTACAATAAATTGCCTATAAGATGATATTTAGTTTTTTTGGATAATTTTCATTATAAGATATTGACTTAGGTGTTTTGTTTCGAAGTTGATGAACTGTCATTCATCATGACGTGTTTATAAAATAATATTACCCCACAAAAAAAAAAAAAATCTGATTTATTAAAAGGAATTAAATGAAAATTAATTTGTCTTTCCTCTCCTGTAAATTCTCCCTAAATCAATCAATCAATAGAGAGAGAGAGAGAGAGAGAGAGAGAGAGAGAGAGAGAGAGAGAGAGAGATTTAAAATTTCGCGTGATGTGTCCTTGGTATAAAGTTAACGTTCACAAAAATACATATTTTATAAAATCATCCAAGACTCAGCCGTAAGCAATAGCCTGTTCCGATACATGGCTGCCATAATCTCAAAATAAAAACCATATGCAGAGAGTGAAAATCACTGAAATTCAAAAAGGTAGATGAAATGTATTCTAAAATATAATTTTTTCTATGGTACAGTTGGACATAGAAATGCCTGGCACACTTCGCTCTGAGCAAGTGGACCCTATCACACAATAACTGCACGGCAAGTAACCAAACAGATAGTATATGGAGAGATGACAGAGGTTGTAAGCGGAGCTACACACACAGGAACTCGCCGTGCAGTAAGGGTGTGACAGGGTGCTCTTCCTCAGAGCGAGATGTGCTAGGACTTCCTGTGTCCAATGTACACTGATTCCTGTTTTCAGGCATAACTGCAGGAGAACCTGGGCTAGGGACTCCAACATTGCTCCATGCTGCACCTATCACTCCGACACTGATGATCGTAGGAGGTCTGGCACTGCTCAGGGCATGGACTCTTCAACTTTCAAACAACAGACTGACCCCAACACCTATTCAAGTTGGCCTGCTAGAGAGGAATTACACTGGGCTTCAGGTCTGCTTGCCATTGCTGTTTTCTTTTCAATATTACTCTAATTCTCAGCTAAACTTTCCATTCAATCTTTAAAAACTCTAACAATACCGGCCTATCTGGGATTGATGTTGATAGAAATAACTTAAATATTTTAGAAATTAATTGCAAAATACAATATGGGTATATTGAATTCCTTTCTATTCACATCTTGATTTTCACTACTCCACCAATTCCAGCAAAATTTTGTCATTCGATGTTAGATTCAAATAAGTGGAAATAAAAAAGTTTTATAAAGTTATAAAAATCCTTAGAGAATATTGGTAGCTGAATCTTCGACTGATCAGAACATGTAATCAAGGGCACACTGTTAAATACCAATCAATCTTGTTTGGCAAGAAATACAGTTTATAAAGCGTAAAAAGAAGGAGAATTATCAAACTAATAATGACAATAACTTTACATTTATAAGCTAATGCTTTAAACTTCAGAGGAAACAGATGATAACAAAAAACATCACCGGGTTCCTACGCCGATCTGTGTCTTTATTGTATTAATATTGTCAAATGTCATATTTAGCCAATGCTACAGTAGTTACCTTTAAGCGACCTTTTTGAATTATATCCAGATTTGATACTAAAATTTCTTTTCCTAATCTCTCACGCTGCTGATTTAGAAGGAATACGGTAATATCAGTTTAAGGCAAAATCAAAATACAGACATTGCCATAATTACGAAAATGGCATAATCATACCAAATTCCTATTAACAAAGAAATAATAAGTTGTAGTTTAGTAATTGCTTGCTTATGATACTGTAAATATCTCACTGTTTCTTACTGTAAATGATAAGATGCTGGCAAGCAACAGGTCACAAGATAAAGATGCTTTGAAGAGTTACCCTTTATCAAATCCATTCAACACAAAGATGGCAGCTTAAGGACACAAATTGAGGAGAGTCAATTTTTGAAAATTTAACTTTTTATTGCATAAAATGCAAAAGAAATATCATAAGGCTTTCCCCTATTTTTGTATATCAAAATAAAATGACCTAAAGGGGAATACAGGTATAACTTTTTCCATTCATCCATGTATCTTTTGGCCAGAATAAAACATTGTCATCATCATCATCTCCTCCTATGCCTATTGACGCAAAGGCGTCGGTTAGATTTCGCCAGTCTTCTTTATCGTGAGCTTTTAATTCAATACTTCTCCACTCCTCATCTCCCACTTCACGCTTCATAATTCTTAACCATTTAGGCTTGGGTCTTTCAACTCTTCTAGTGACTTGTGGAGCTCAGTTAAACATTTGGTAAACCAATCTCTCTTGGAGAGTGCGAATAGCATGCCCAAGTCATCTCCATCTACCACTCACCATGATCTCATCCACATATGGCACTCGAGTAATCTCTCTTATAGTTTCATTTCTAATTCTGTTCTGCCATTTAACTCCCAATATTCTTCTGAGGGCTTTGTTCTCAAATCTGCTAAATCTCTTGGAGATTGTTTCATTACCATACCACGACTCAAGTCTATACAGTAACATGGATTTCACTAAACTGATGTATAGTCTTATTTTTATATGTAATTTTAGGCGATTTGATTTCCAAATTTTACTTATTCCAGTCCTTGTCTGGTTTGCTTTTTTCAGTCTTTTACTATACTCAAATTCTAAATACCCTGTCTGGTTTCTTTTTTTCAATCTTTCACTAAACTTCAATTCTAAATACTGTACCCTGTATTGGAGATCATAGTTCCCAAATACTTAAATGATTCTACCCCTTTCATCCTTTTTCCTTCCAATGATATTTAATCTTAGCATTGCATATTCCGTTCTCATCAACTCTGTCTCTCTTCTATTTACTTTGAGCCCAACCTCGTGTGATATTTCATGCATTCTGGTAAGCATGCATTGCAAATCCTGTGGTGTTCTTCTAATAAGGACATCATCATAAGCATAATCTAGGTCAGCTAATTTCCTGTTACCAATCCGGTCCAATCCTTCTCCACAATCTCCAACTGTTCTACGTATTACAAAATCCATGAGGAGTAAGAACAACATAGACGACAACACATTCCATTTGAGTACTGTAACTATTTAATCTAAAATTTGCAGACAATTTTTAGCATTTGTATCTCATTTCATATTTGAACATCCCAGGAAAAAGTAATTCTAGCATCGTCAATCTAAAATCTTGGTATTCTTCTTCTTTCCACTATTGCCCCTACATTAACGGGTCAGTTACCTGATGAGCAATCTCCAACGCCTCCTATCAAAGGCATCCTCTTCCAACAAACCTCTTCTCCATATCATCCTTCACCTTATCTCACCACTCAATTCTATTCCTCCCTCTAACAGGTTCCTCCCAAGCCTTCCTCACTTCCTCCCAAACATCCATCCTCAAAACGTGCCCACACCATCTCAGTCGTGATACTGTAATCGCCTCTGTAATCTTTACCAAACTTGCCATTCTTCTTATGTCATCATTTCTTGTAATCCACTACTGCATTCTCATTTCTGTTTTTGCAAGGTTTGCCTCCTCTCTTCGTCTTAGACCCCACATTTCTGATCCATACATTAACACTGGTCTTATGACTGTATTGACTTTTAGCTTGACTGGCATTTTCTTATCACATACTACTCCTGGTACCTCCCTCTACCTCCCCAAGGCTACTTTTATCCTATTCTCAACTTCAGCCTCACATCCTCCCTCTTGGCCTATAGTAGACCCCAATCATCTAAAGTGTTCCCCCTGTTGTAGAATATGTATGGTTATTCTTTCCTTACCTTCCTTTTGTTAATCATTGCTAGCCACATTTACCCTCAAGCCACCCCTCTCCAAAGTCTCTTGCCAATCTACAACTCTTCTCTGTCACTCTTCCTCATTTTCAGCAGTAATCACCAAATCATCATATAGCAACTCCCATAACTCATTTCTGATCTCTTCAGTTTAACCAACCAACACCATCATAAATAAAAATGGGCTTAATGTTGATCCCTGGAGAAATCCAACACTATCTTCAGAGGTTTCTGCACCCCCAACAGCTGTTATTACTTTTGTATATCATCTCTACTATTCTAACCAACTTCATCGGAACTTTCTTCTTCCCCTAGCACCAAAACATCTCTGTATATTTTTAAATATCTATAAAATTTTATATGTACATAAAAACAATTCCATAACGTGTATCTCTTAGGACACATACATCTTAAACAGACCTACTTAGAAGGTGTTTGATATATGTTTGGAAAATAAATATTCATACGTAATTCCACTTTTTTTTTCTCTAAAAAAGCTGATTTTTTTTTAATAAACTCAAGAGTTTCAAAATCATACCAACCACAAAATTCCAACATGGACGGTTAATGCAATTGCTTCAGAGGGACGATGCTCAAGATAACGTTCTTAAAGGATCTAGAATCAAAGAGCTTACAAAAATGTTATGGTATTATGTAATTGCATTTTTCCAATCTTATTCATACAGATAGATGAGAGAGAGAAGTTCCTATATGCAGCTACAACTACAGGAGATGTTGTTAAAATACGCCTGAATATGGAGGGAGGCAAAGGTTAGTAAATCATTGATTCTGATATTTCAATAAAAAAAAAACGAAAAAAAAACTAGGTTTCACTAAATCACCGTGTGTCTAAAAGTCTTGTAATACACTACTTTCGAGAACGCTCTTATTCTACTTCTTAATAATTAATTGCACTTTACATAGATAAAAGTTTCCATTAATTTTGTAGCTGTGTCAGGGGGTCCCATTCTCTTAGCGGTGATGGCTCCGAAGCCCCTGAAAGGACCCGGCATTCCGAAACTTTCTCGAGCTGCTACGCCAGGTAAGAATTTCATTTCTATGATTGGTGGAAATTCTTCTTTAATTTAAAAATATTTCTCACTGAAAACCGAAGGAAATTTTACTCAAATACGAAATAATTCCTACAATGAGAAACTGTATGCACTTTAGGTGTTGCGAATTTTACTTTTTAGAGCATGAACAGTTTGGAATGAAATATTTTGCCATAGGAATCAGGCATCCAATTCATTCAAATTTTATTGACATCTATTAATCAATATTTAATACTTCAGTATAAAATATCCTGTGCCTATTCGGTGTCAATGATCTTCGATGTCAGGATGCCAGAAAACCAAAAAGTCAATCAATCAGTCATGTGACTACATTTAATTTTAACGGTAATAATAATTAATATTCCTATTTGTCTTTTCATTGATAAAAGTTATTCAGGCATTTTTGATGATTGGCGATGACTTTTTGGTGGGCGACATGGGTGGATCTGTACGTGCTTACAGACAGGAAGGAGATTTGGACGAAGAAGGACGCCCTGTTCAACCTCCTTCCACTCGGGCCCATGGGACTGTTAAATATACACACCCCAAAGATCCTACGAGACCACTACTGAAGCAGGTTTGTAAAAATCATGGATCTAGTGATAGGAAATATTTTAGTGTCATCCTTCTCACCTAATATCCATTTCATCATTTTTACATTTAAAAAGTCACCTATCATATTCACTGTTGCAAAATACTAGATTGAATATTAATTTCCTTCTTGTAGCTATGGAGTGTGGACTTGGGATCACCTGTGACTTCCCTGAGTCTGATGGGCGACACACTGATAGCAGGCACTTGCAACTCAGAGATTCGCCAATTTCAGCTTCTGTTTAAAGCTCTTCCAACGACACCGGGAGCTCGCATAGGTTCAGGTCAGAACAACCGGTTGTTGTTGAAAACAGGGAAAAAACCAAACGACAGAAGAGACAAGAAAACAACAAAACACGCACAATTCAGTGACGAAAGTACCGTGAAGATAATTCTATCTGAAATCGCTCCAGAACCAGAGCTGCTGTCCACGTGTCATTCCGAACCAATATACGATGTCACATTTCCGAGGTAAGCTCTAAAGATTGAAGAATTAGTTGGAATAAAATACAAAATTTGTAAAACAGGAGGTATATAAATTACAATTATTTTCGTTTTCCCAACTTTCATTAAATTGTACACTGATGAACCAGCATATCCTGGCAGCTTGTTTTAGGATTTGGGATTAAAAGAGCTAAAATCATTCCATTCCAATATTTTCCAATCTAAGACTGAATACCAAAAACATGAGAAATTCTGAGAGAAGTATTATAATTTACACCCTGACAATACAAATGATCCATGTAACATTTATTTGCATCGTCTCAGTGGTGTAGGCGAGCTGGTTGTAACAGGAGGGGAAGGGGGTGTGAGAGTATGGAATGTCCGCTCACTGGAAGAAGTGTTGAGAGTCCAGCTTCCAGGTCTTATCTGCTCTTGCTGTCATGTGACACACACACTTCAGATCATTGTTAGCGGTATGTTAATTTTTTTGTTATTTCTAAATACGATTTCTTATATAATTTAAGGCGTTTTTATAACTACGTGAATTTTAAGGTTAGCTTTTTCTTTTCACTATATAAACCGACAAACATTGATTCATGATGCTCACTTTGATGGTTCTTATATTCCTTTAAATAAGAAGGCATCATTTCAAATTGAAGTAGGCCTACTTTCAAGTGACTTGATTTCTAAAATGCAAATGTCCCTTAAGAGTATTATGGAAGGCAAGACAAAGATGTACAATCTGCTTTGGGCTAGTATAGGAGTAACTGACACTCAAGATTTGTGTTGAAAATCATTCAATTGCAATATCTATAAAGTAAACATCTCCAAGGCCCAATATATGCATTTACAAAACAGTTCATCTTAAATAATTTAGAAATTACTTAATAAAATCTATAAATTTCCAATAATTTTTTCAATGGAAACAGAATCATGTAATTTTTGTGATCCATAACTTCACTCTAATAGACTAAAGTACTCAGGAGTTATTCCGTCTAGGATGGAGTGATGGCCGTCTTCGTGGGCTTGGTGCAGAAAGTGGGCGTGTTATGTGGGTTGTCGACGACGCCCACTATGGGGGCGTAAACACTGTTATAACACTACGCAATGGAAAAGTTGTGTCAGGAGGATGCGATGGAAGGGTAAGCTAAATCAGGTCAAGGGCCAAAGAGGTTACAGTCAAGTGTTTTATGATAGATATTTTTATTCTAGAAGGCGGGATGCTACGTATGATTTTTAGCAGAATTATAGTTCGTGGACATTATTTTGGAATCGTTGTCATTTAATTACACTTTACTAGAAGGTCATTTAAAGAGGGTGTACGTATGATTTTTAGCAGTATTATAAATTAGTTTGTAGGGATTTTTTTTTTGTAATAGCGTCATTTAATTACACTTGACTAGAAAGACATTCAAAGAGGATGTATATATTGATTTTAGATTCATATTTACTAGTGACTCAAGAAGACATTGAGATAAATTGTAATTCAATTTGTACTGAAGGTGCGCGTTTGGGTGCATGAGGGACTGGGAATGCGAATGCTGGCATCACAGAAGGAACATCGGGGAGAGGTAACGCACTTGTCACTGGACGCTGCTCAAAATAGAGTTCTGTCCTGCAGCGGAGATGGAACATGCATCCTCTGGGATCTTCCGTAAGTAGGAACTTACTCTTGTTATCTTTTTTTATATAAAACACAAAAAAGAAATACCCGCCAAAATAACTATCAGGGAAGATGTATTTAGATCTTGGTATCTAAGTGCACTTCTTCGTGTTTGATGTGTGGCCCAATAAGGTTCTGTAAGTATACCTCACTCCTGTCATCATTTATATTTTTTATATAAAACACAAGGATATTTCCGTCACAATAACTGTTAGAGAAGATGACCTTCGATCAAAGGGATTAACCGGTGATGAGGTGTGGGACAGAGCTAGATGGAGAAAGCTAACCAGAAACATCGACCCCACATAAAAGATGTAGACAAAGAAGAAGAAGAAGAAGATGTATTTAGATCATGGTATCTAAGTGCAGTCCTTCGTGTTTGATGTGTAGCCCAATATGGAAATTATGAGCTTAAAGCAATTTGCCTTTTGAAAAAGCTTTCAAATAATCATTGCATACACAAAAGAAATAAAAAGTAAGATGTTGTAAAGACATTTTAGTAACATCCATAAGATAAATTCATATCGAAGTCTACGGTCACTGATCAATTAGCAAACTAAAATCGACATAGATACAGTAAATACAAAATAACGTAAAATATAAAATGCACTAAAGCACAACACAGAAAACAAAATCAATGCACATAACTATAAATACTATGATATACTTTACGCTTAGCTTTCAATGACGTTCTTTTGATCTTCTTTTTCAAGCTAAGTCGAATAACTTAGTGATGATTTAGCATTCTGGTTTTGCAATAATTTTAGAAAGGAATTCAGTAAAGGTTCAAATAAGGAAATTACTTTACTTATGAAGTTTCTATGCATGACATTTCAAGGTCAAGAAATATCTAAAGATGAAATCTAAAAAAACTCAATTAAGAAAATCACATCAGAAGAAAGTATTGGCAATTTCTTTAAACGATTTTTTTAACGCTGATCCCATGATAGCTAATCTAAGAATCCCTTTTCTTTGGTGCAGTCGCAAAGTGCGCTATTGGATAACACCTTCTGGATTAAGAGAGTAAGAAAGATTATAGAATAAGGATGGTTCGGCCATGGTGTAAAATAATCACCATTATTGGGAAAAGGGAAATCACCTGTTCAAGCATTATCTCCACACACACACACACACACACACACACACACACACACACACACACATACACAATGATCCTGGAAGGCAGATGACATTCAGATAAGAGGACATGATTCCAATCATGATAGAAAGATCTTGAACATGTGGTACTAAAAATGGGAAGCCTTACAAGCAATACTTAGTTTTTAACAGGATTAGATTATCTATTTTAAGTTTTATGAACGAAAAAGCTTGGAGTCAAGAATTACTCATCATTAGAATAAATTAAATACAAGGATAACTATGCAGATCGAATTATGGAATTGGAGCATTGTGAAATTTGCTAATCACCAAAATCTTAGTTTTGCTGGAACTCAAGTCTGCACACTATCCTGTCGCGTTTTTTTTAGACGAACATTCAACACTAAAATCATTAAAATTTTTCAGAACAATAACCTAGATAAGCCAAGACTCAATAAAACCGTAAAATACCACTTATGATAATTTGAAAACCTGGGTCAAACCAAGTTACGAAGTCTATATTCCAAACTTAGGGTTGACCATGAAAGGAAGTGCTAATATAAATTTGAGCATGCTTATGGGTCTTACCTATAGCCAGTGTTGATTATTTTTCTGTAAGCTAGAGTTAAAGGCATATAAAATGGCCCAGAATTAATTTTAATTAGATCGCACAGGACGACTCGAGAATGGCCTGTAAATATCATAATCAGTACCTGAGAACATTTCTTCAACTGGCACAGTACAGTATTGTATAATTTCACTAACTCTGGATATTTACTGAACAAATAAATTAACTGTATATATAGTATAATGTGACTTCATACTTCTATCACAGGTCTCTAGATCGTGTCTACACCCTGAGTGCACATGTGGTTTTCCTAGGAGGAACCATTCTGAGCAGTGGCGAGATGGCAACTGTTGGCAGTGATGGATCTGTACTTGTATGGGAACGGTACGATGGTGCGCTATTGGCAGATTTACCAACTTCAAAGAATCCAATTACTTCTATTTCCTCTACCGCCGATGATGCCACTATAGTGACAGCCGGAGAAGATGCTGTTGTCAGGGTAATATTGCATCATATTAACTTATACTCTGGGATATCTGTGATGCTGTGGACGGTAATTTTTTAGTTGTAACTGAAACGTTCGATGATATATCTTGCAGTGAATGTTTTTATGTTGAACAGGCTGACATAAGCCTTTTTATAGTCTATATAGGAATTATCTGTTTTCATGTTGTTAATGCTTTTTTTAAAATTCTATTTCAATTTTTCATTACTTCTTATATCGTTTACTTATTTCCTTGTTTTCTTTCCTCACTGGGCTATTTTTCCATTTTGGAGCCCTTGGGCTTATAGCATCTTGCTTTTCCCACTAGGGTTGTAGCTTGGCTAGTAATAATAATAATAATAATAATAATAATAATAATAATAATAATAATAATATGTTGTCTGAAAATTAAAAGAAAATTGAGAGGACCCTTAATATAATGACTGTCCATGTACGATGTGCCAAAACTCTTTGGCATACGAGTAATGTCTATCATTACTCAACTTCACAATCACCATGGGGATGTTCGTAGCATCCGTTTGTAGTTATTACGAATCTAGTCTTTACTTCAATCCTATTTTGAGTCAGATCTTCTTGAAATCTGATAGGATAATATCTTTATGTATCCCATATTGTGATATTGACATACTTTATACAGGAGGATATTCTTGTAAGAATACTATTTAACATGATCCTATTTGCCAAGAATCTGTTATATATATATATATATATATATATATATATATATATATATATATATATATATATATATATATAAAACAGATTTGTGAGTGTGTGTGAGCGTGCGCGCGTATATAGCCTACACGATACATATGTATTCACCAAAACTTATAAAAAAGGTCCAATCAACAGTTCAACTTAGTCCATTTCTTAACTAATGAGCTCAAGAACAACTGTCCTCTCATTGTATACATTCTACTTTACCGCAATAAGGCACAACCATAAGTCGTATAGCCAAAATATAAGTCAAACACATTTACTGGGGCTGTGAACATGGAAAGAATATAATCACTGGCTCTCAAATGAAATAAGTGTGTAAAAAGGAAAGAATGCCATAACCTATCGCTAGAACTAATCCTCACCTTGAATAGATGATGTGAGTTTGAAATTAATGATTTTAATCTGTATATATATATATATATATATATATATATATATATATATATATATATATATATATATATGTATGTGTGTGTATATATATATATATATATATATATATATATATATATATATATATATATATATATATATATATATATATATATATATATACACACACACACATATATATATATATATATATATATATATATATATATATATATATATACACACACACACATATATATATATATATATATATATATATATATATATATATATATATGTACATATATATATATATATATATATATATATATATATATATATATATAAAATACAAGCTTTTCTACAAAGCAGTCACCAAATTGTTTTGAAGAAAGGATACTTTCCTTATTAAACCAAACCTTGTCCTTAATATTGGTTGGAGACTTTGCAGGAACATACTTGAGAACTTGAGAATGAATTGGCATCCATAAATTTTAGCAATTAAATTCAAGTATGAACGAACTCATTAATCAATTTGCTGAGCAATTTATAGGTAACAAGAACATATAATGGATTTAGCTGCCACGCCCCCCCCCCCCTTTCTCATAATGACTTCTATTCTTTTCCAGGTATGGAACTGGAATAAAGGCCGTGTGAGCCATGAAGGGCGAGGGCACAGTGGCTCGATCACTCGGGTCAGTCTGTCACCCGACGGAAAAGTGCTAGCAACCGTTGGCAAGGATGGGGCACTTCTGTTTTGGAAAATGCCTTGATGCCACTGGCAAGGATGGGGCACTTCTGTTTTGGAAAATGCCTTGATACCGTTGGCAAGGATGGGGCACTTCTGTTTTGGAAAATGCCTTGATACCGTTGGCAAGGATGGGGCACTTCTGTTTTGGAAAATGCCTTGATACCGTTGGCAAGGATGGGGCACTTCTGTTTTGGAAAATGCCTTGATACCGTTGGCAAGGATGGGGCACTTCTGTTTTGGAAAATGCCTTGATACCGTTGGCAAGGATGGGGCACTTCTGTTTTGGAAAATGCCTTGATACCACTGGCAAAACAGAGCATCATCTGCGAACAGTGCAGCTCTCTTTTGATACCACTTTTAGTTTTACCATACATTTGAAAAAGATGACTGCATTCATAGGAATGATTTAGGGAAAGTAAACTTAATCAAGTGTTTTTTTTTCTGGATATATTTATCTATATCACCTGTACTACAGTATATCCATATCTAGTCTTAGCCTTTCTCTTGGAAACTTGCAGATGAAAATTTATGTATGAAAGGAACATAACCTTCCTTAAACAAAAATTTTCAAGAAAAATTACAGAGCCAGACTGACCTTCCCAGTTTATTAAAAAGGTGCATTATCTCATTTCCCAAATAAACAATGGTAAAATCCTTATGGTATTTTGATATTTTTTTTTCTAAACGATCTGTTTTACAAACCACATTTTAGAGGGATATTTTTTTTCCCGGAGTACTTGTTAAAGAACGTACTCGTAGATTCGTCATGAAAATCATGGTAAATGATTTCAGACATATCTCAATGGAAATTAAGAATAATACATGCCATGTCTGTTGCAAATATTAGAATCATTTGTATTGCAGAGGAAGACACTGGTTCAGTAACTACTGTAAAATGTTAGAATTGGTGATAAATAGATGACATAGAATTGAAATGGAAGGTCAGGCTTTAGTTTGGCTTCAAATTCCAGTTTTAAGGTAACAACTACAGTCATCATCATGTGACTAAGTCATGTTAATGGTGTCACCGGGATTATTATGCTTCAAAGCAACAATAAAGTTATTTATAACTTCATCAAAGACACTTAGTAAGTAAAGGAAATACTGAACAAAGATAAACAGGACATGAGGTTTATGTCTAATCTGTCTGATATTACTGAAATAAACCATATTCTGTATTTATCGTGTTTCCTATACCTTGGACTACATATATTATTATTTATTTTTTTTGCCTTCAGTTGGCAATACTATAGCCCCGCAGAACGTTTGGCAGTCAAATTGGTCTTCCAGAAAAATTAATCTTCGGTATCTATTAGATTCAATTCCGTAAAACATTTGTCTTGGAACTAATTCATATTTTACCATAAGGACTGATTGCATTAGTAGACATCAGCCTAATTTCAAGTCTAATATTCTATTAAGAAACTTTTTCAAATTGGTTTAATCATGGGGATATCTTCAATATTCTACTTGTGACAGTGTGCACTTCATTAGAGCGAGAAGTGTCAGGAACTCATGTCTCCAACTGTACATAGCGAATGCATCCGCACAATCTTATTAAAATATAGAAAAATCTGGATTGCAACCAGGTGCATACATAGCGCTCTCCTCGCAAATATGCTCACCAAATTCCCCATTCTAAAACCAAAAACAAATCCTGATCAAGATTTACTGGATTGATTTTAGTAAGTGATTTCCCAAATAAAATACAAAAATAAATGTAAATATAAGGAATTCATGGCCAAGCTTATAAAAGAAGTTTTCTTAACACAACTAAGATCAGATAATTATCATTGAAATTTTCTGCTAAATTAGGTGATTGATTAATTCTGATCTAATCATAACGATAAAGGTGAAAGGAACAATATTGCAATGAAAAATACCCAGCAGAAGTTTTGATAAATAAAAGCAAATACACAACCTGTCTATATGAATGCAGGCTATGATTCTGCTTCGCTCCATATCTCCTCGATTGGCTGGGATGAGAACTCACCCCCCCCCCCAAAAAAAAAAAAAAAAAAAAAAATGCTTCGAGGAAAATTGCCCGGGCTAACGAGTAATTCCAATGCTGACATTCCTCTCTCTCTCTCTCTCTCTCTCTCTCTCTCTCTCTCTCTCTCTCTCTCTCTCTCTCTCTCTCTCTCTCTTTTTAAGGAAAAGTTTAAAGAAGAGCACAGCAAATATTAACAAAATATATCGATAACAAGTTTAAAACTAAAATACCGTAATTTGCTTTATAATAAGATTTTCCTTTCAATTTTTCTGTCGATTCCAAAGAACGACTCCCAAGTATTAACTCTTACCCTTAAAAAAAGAAGGAAAACAAGAGGGAAGACGAACTCCGAATCAGACGAAGGAGGAATGGAAGTTTAATCGCAATCTCTCCTTCCTAACTCCTTGAAGTTCATTCAGCCGTGCCTCCAACCTTGCACCCTCGCCATCACCCCCACCAGATGGATGATTCTGATGGATATCTCGTCCGTCCATCTCATCCAAGGCCTCTCTAAGGTGCCGCGTAGCGTAAAGAGAAGCAATGATAGGATTAATTTAAGGTTTGATGGACTGAAATCGGGATGAGCGTTTTACTCTCTCTCATATCTTTGCTTCGTAGTTCTCTTTCTCCTTCTCCGTCCTCTAATTTTCTCGTCGATTTAACGAAAATCCAAATAAATGGTTGAATTAACTTATAATTTGTATTTCTTGATAATATACAATTATGAAAAATTGGCTTTAAATTACATAATTTCTCGCGGGATGAAACTGTAATTTTGTTCAAGAGGCTCATACAATCATCAGCAAGCAAATCCCATATAAATAGAACGTAAATGATCATCCCCTCTATTTATTTCAATCTACTTTGCGCATGAAATGTAATAATTGAGATAAAGAGTTAATTCAGATTAACATTGTAAGATGTGTATTTCCACACTAAATTCTTATTACGTACAACACAATTGACCTCAGTAGATTCTAATCAAAGAACTTAGGAAGGAAACTTCTTTGGCCTCAAGTAGTTTTATACTCAGACAGTGTGTCTGACCTAGACATTACACTTACAGCACTTGGCGTTATGAGAACTCTGTTTGGTGCAAAACTGGTGATTTCCTCTGATTGAGTTTTGAAAGATTTACTGTGGCCGGTGGTAACACATCCTGCTTAATCCACAGAACAAATGTATCGTATTTCCAAAAGTATGATGTCTAGTCTTGGAGAATGAACCTATTGTTCTGAGATCATCTGAAAATAATTTACATTCCTGGTAGATTTTTTCATCAAAACTTTCTTTACCCCCAATCTGGACCTTTTTGGATAGCTTGCTCTTTTTCTTCTAAACTTAAACAAGCATATACACGTAGTTTCAAAATTAGTGCTTTGATATTCTGGTTGTAAAACCAGTAACCATAGAAACATTTTTAACTGTGGCTCGCATCTAGATTCAGATAAAGCTTTATGGAACTAAAAGTGTTCTTTAACTCTTTTGTATGGAGGTGGCTATAGCTCTCCAACTCAAGAGATGTATATATTCGATAAACTTCCAAAAAGATAAAGTAGAGAAGTTACAAATCTAGTAATTACGACCAAAAAACTAGAATTTTGTGTTCAAAACCACACTAATTTCTTGGTGAAATTGTTGGATTCATTTCTAAGCTTTAAACAAATAAAAGCTAAAATAAAGAGAAGAATTTTAGCTGTCGATTGCTCCCATGTAAAAAAAAAAAATCTATTTCAACTTTCGAAATAAATTATAATGAAGGACTTCACGAAATTCTGACTCCTCCATATGAAACGACCCAAAGAACGGGAAGGTTATTTGTTCAAGGGAGGTTGATTGTAAATATACGAATGTTAATTTGATATTCCTCATATCGAAAGGTAATATTGAAAAAAAATCCTTACAACAATTCGTTAAGATTTATATAATTTCAGTTCATGTGAATTATTCTAGGAACAATTTAGTCCACCGCCAAAAATAACCATGATTTCCATGTGAAATTTTATCTTGTACAATGTTAATATAAAGGCTGGCCGTACATACTCATTAGTGTCATTAATTACAGTATTTCCTGTACCCCGAGGAAACAAAACCATTCAGCTTTAATGTCATTAACACAGAAAGAAAGAGAGAAAGCACACGAGTAATGAAAACCCCATAATTACAAAATCATTAATCCATCGAGCATCTGGCACAACCGAAGCCCTGTCCTGGCATCCAGTGGAAATAATAATTCAACCTCAGATACGAAGTGAAACCACCGGAGGATGTTCAATGTTCCACATCGTGATAATGAGCTAATTATGCGAATATGAATCAAAAGCTTCACGGTATGCAAATAGCGCAGCATTTATGCGATTCCACTGCAATTTGGGCACATATTATAAAGGGGCCAAACCTAATTCCTTATTTGCGACGACAACAAAGGACGCCATAATGGAAAGTTATTGTTTTACGACGGAGATGCTTTTGTTTCTCGAGTTAAGATTTGGGCAGGAATAAGCTATAGACTAGAAAGTAAGGTGTAACCAGAACTCTGACATATCAAGGCAACAATTAATGTCACCAGTCACGTGTATGAATATTTTGTATGTACAATGTTTACCAAATGAATGAAAATTCATCGAAAAACAATGGAATATCCACTGAAGTTTTAAGTTCCAACTGATGTTTTTATCATAACATCTGCAAGGAGAATTTACGTAGAATAATCCTCATTAAAATGACAGTATTGAGGAAAAGAGAAATCAAGCCAAATTGGACTACTTCATTAAACTACAATTAAAAACAGAAAAAAATTAGTTAAACTTGGAGGGTGAATACACTGGAATACAAAAAAGATAACCAATATCTTTCGATGACATTATCACGTACCGCGTCCGTAAACATCAAATTTATTTCTTTTGAATCCAGTGCCCCTTCTATTTCGTTTGCATGAGTAACTAGGGTGCAAATATCCGTATCTCCTTTTAAATATTAAGAACAGAGCCAGGTACTCTAGAACTGTTACCTATCTTGATAGAACTTGCCATGCTCTGAGATGTAGATCTGTTACTCTTGGATGATAATACTGCTCAAACTAATGAGCAAGCAAATAACGATACAATTTTGAGCCTGTTCAGTAATATCAAGTAAAGAGATATAATTAAATGTTCTGAATTTACAAGAGAATTCTATCTTAGAATTAATAGTGCTTTAATATATTTTATTAATGATATTGATCAGTTAGAACCATTAGATGGTACTTCACGGATATTTGAAATTTATTGGTTATCGTTTCTATTCCAGATCTTGAATTCTACAGACTTTCATATTAGCCTACAGTAGGCGTCTATGTCGCGCTAGAAAAACAAGCTATAAACCCTAAGGTCATGAAACTCAATGCCTTTAGAAGAACACTATGCCATCAACATATAGATAGATGCTCTTAACTATTGACATTATATTTATAATCATCCTTTAAGTGGTCAATCAAGTTATTAAAATCAATAAACTTAAAACATACAGTGAATCTAGGCAGCAACCAATCGTTCTGCTAAATTTCCAAAACGTCAAGAACCTTTCGTTCAGATAATTGTGTCAAATTATCTCAAAAGTGTTGAAGTTTTACGAATCTCGTGGAGGCGAAGGTGACGGAAACCACGCAATTACATGATCATATTTCCCTCTAATCTTTTCTCCTAATTTTCCAACTTAATCTTCCAATAGAAGGTAGTAAGTTGGCCAGGGTACCAGTCGCCCGTTGAGATACTGCCACTAGTGAGTTACTGGGTCCTTAGACTGGACAGAAATTACTACATTGGATCCCTCTCTTTGGTTACGGATCATTTTGTTTTTGCCATCACATACACCGAATAGTCTGGCCTATTCTTTCCACAGTCTCCTCTGTTCTCATACTCCTGACAACACTAGGATTACCAAACAATTCCTCTTCGCTCAAGAGGTTTACTACTTATCTGTTTCACATCTATGATTTATGCAACATTGATATATACTAGTGATGATAATGATTTTATTAATAACTTGCCATTCCCCTTCAATAAGATTAACTTCCAAAAATATTTGATACATGGGATGAATCTGCTAACCCCTTTTATGAATGGTATAGAATAGTCATTAACTAACACTACTGAGAAAAGGACAAAGATAGAAACATGAAATGTAGTACAAAGTGGTCAAACAACTTAAATTTATGTTTCGGTAACAATTAAAAGCCTTTCCAGTTCCAGTTACATCATGCTTATTTTAGAGAGTTGATCATCCGGACATTAAGAATCATTCTAAAACGTGGACCCAGGTACTGTACCTTCATTCTGCATACTGTACAGTGGGTCAAAAGAGTTCCTGGCACACCTAGCTCCGTACTTTGTGGCCAAGGGCCAAACATATAGGGTAAGAAGAGATAACAGAGATGGGGGGCGGGACTAAACATAGAAACTTGCCATGAAGCAAGGGTGTGGCTAGCTGTACTTCTCCAGAGCAAGTTGTACCATGAATTCCTGAGTCCAACTGTACCTATTCTGCTGGCCTTGGTTTCACGACGGCCAGTCTAAACCCGGAGTTCATAATCGGTAGGCTAAATTTATAATACACATATATGCAAAATTAGACTGGGAAAAAAGATCACTACTGTATATTATACGAAAATATGTTCATGCCAAAAAAAAAATTCAACAGAAACTACAACTCTACAACATCAGCACTAACATCTCTGCAATCTTTCACCTTCGGGCTTAGATTTGAAAGCCTCACTTAAATGTTTATTTTAACCGTAAAGAGAATGAAGTTTGGGCTAAAACGCCAGAGCCAAAGAGCAAGACTCGATTCCATTACACGTCTCACTGACTCTGCGTGTCTTCGAATGGGTTTCTCTCCCCTTCCTCTCGTTCGCTTTCAAGAATTTGTCTATCTCTCATTCTCTGAATACAAGAACAGAAAAGCTGGATGCTATTCATCCCCACCGATATTTATTTCTTTAGTACGCTGTCTACTGCCACGGCTCTTTCCGATGTCGATCGAGTGTTTGTGATGGTGGAACACAGGTTTTCGAACACATCTCCACGTCAAAGATGAGCTTTACAGATCCCTAGTAAATCTCTGTTTGTTCTTCTTTATCCAGTCTTCGTATTTTTAGATTCTTAAAAAAGGAATCCTATACGAAGAAGAGTAGTCTTGGTAGTTAATACGCCTATATAATAGGGCAAAATGCAATCAGATTGAGAACAAAATTAATCCGAATATGCTTTAAATTATATCAGTGAGCTTTTTATATAAATGTCAAATAGAGAGAATGGGAATTCACGAGGTGATAAGAATCCATGTTAAGTAATAAACGGCCTCCCAGGAATAGTTGATTTAAAATGAATCTTAACTTTCGTTATCTGAGTTTACGTTTCCCATATGTTTTATAACATTGTGATTTCTTGTATTTTCTTGCTTCGTTTCGCTTATTTTAATTTTTAATTGGAGCTACTTACATAAGAGATTAGCACATTGATTCACTTATTAATTACTTGAAGTAATCGGACTTTTCAATGAATATGGTACTGACGCCAGAAAACGGAATTAGGACAAATAAAAGAAAGAAATTTTAAATAAAAATTCAAGACACCTTTATTCATTTCTTAAATAAATTATTATTATTATTATTATTATTATTATTATTATATATATATAAATTTAGATATAACTGTACATATAAAATTAAATTAATCATAAATTATACGCATTACAAAATCCAAGAGGAGGATAAACAACAAAGGTGACAACACATTTCCTTGGAGTACTCCGCTGTTCACTGGAAATTCATTTGATCAGAATCCATTAACTCTTCACAAAATTGGCCGGTGCACACTATCAAAGGCTTTGTCATAGTCCAAAAATGCCCTCAAAAGTGGATTTCTATATTTTACGCATTACTGTACAGGATGTCTCAAAATAAAAATTTGGCAGTGCAACTTCTACCTTTTGTAAATCATGCTTGTTCATTTCTCAGCTTTTCATCAATCTTTCTCTCCAGTCTCTTTAGAATAAGCATACTATATTTTCATAACAACTGACGTAAGTGTTATGCCACTGTAATTATTGCAATCAGTCAGGTCTTCTTTTTTTTTCTTCCTTTTTCACCAACACTCATAACTCCCATTCATCAGGTTTTGCCTCTTCATGCCACATTCTACAAAATAGTCTTGTAAGTAGTCTGGGAGTCACTTCATTTTCGGCCAGTATCATCTAGGCAGTTATTCCATCGTATCCCGGTGTACCGGTTTGAAATTACCCCCTCCAAATCTTACCCCCCGGTAATTTGAAACCGGATTCAAACTACCGGGGGGTAACTTGATACCGGTTTCAAGCTACCCCCGGTGGTAATTTGAAACCGGTTTTATGCTACCCCCCTGGTTTCAAATTACCCCCCTTGTTTTTGCGCAGGATCTCATCATTTATGAATATTAATAAATTGCTTTTGATCAGGGTCAACACAATCATTAGGTAATATGTATATACATGTACTGTTTCACCTATTGGTATCGTTTATTAATATCCAGCCTTTATCCGTCTTATGTTTATATCTTAGCTAATAAATGTCGGATATTCCATTATCAGTCATGGGCGCATATTTGACCGAGACAGGAAGACGAGGTGAAATTTGATTTTGACGGTTATTTTTTCCATTATTTGAAATATTTCATAATTATATTGCAAGCAAATATTATATAAGGTATAATCAACATATTGATCATAAGTATATATGTATACATACATATACATATATGTATATATATATATATATATATATATATATATATATATATATATATATATATATATATATATATATATATATATATATGTATATATATATATATATATAATACATGTATATGTATTTGTATGTATGTTGTAAATACTATATCATTCATGATATCTGTAAATAATTTACACTTTTAATAAAGCAAGATTGTAAGCAATTATAACAGTTTTAATAAAACATGGTACAGTACATGCTGTTTGCTTCTACTGTACTTACATTGGTTGTTTGTATACGAAAACACCTGGACTACGGAAAAGTCGTTACACTTTATAGCCCTCTATGGATGACATTGAACACAGCTTGTGTTAATTTCACAACTGTTGTTACTGATTTTAGCCTAAAGGCAGGCAGCTGTGTGTTATCATGGGCTAAATCAAATCCTCTTTAAACCATCTTCCAGAATAGTAAGTGATGGATTCGTGTATGGATTTTTTTTCTCTGTTGTTGATCTCGAAATGGAAAATTATTGAAAAACGGTGTCATAAAATGTTTAAGAATTTTACCTGAAATGTATCATAAAGAAAAAAAGACCTCGCCACATGGTCACCTGTACATTTCCATGCGGTTTATATAACACTTCTGCCCCTTTGTCATAGCTCCATTCTTTCTTATTATTCATTTCATCAAATGACAAAACAGCAATACCTAGTAATCGAGACTTCATACCATCTTTAATGTCCTCTGGTCTAAAATGAATCGAGCTAACAGTAGCTTATACAACGTTAATTCTGTCTGCACGACGACATGCATGTTGGTAATTTATATTTGAGCTTTTATTTTTTACGTGCATAGCATCCAAATACTACGAAGTTACTATGCATTATCAGTGACAGAATAAATGAATAAACAAAGAGATATATGGACACAAGGAGTTCTATTGTTATATTGCAACTATGGGTATGGTCAAACCATTTTAAGAGCAAACTCGGAGCCCAATAGCGGCATTGCCAGTTCTCTTGGGTCATTTTCAAAGCACACCTGGCTTAGCCGCTTTAATCTATGGGCGAGCCAAGAATAGGAGAAAAGGGTCAACTAATAAGTCATTCACCCAGATTTGAACGGTCTAAGAATATAATCCTTTAATTTGATACTCCCTAAATTGTTTCCTTCGTTCTTTTTGTTTGCAACCACGTGGTGACAAGTTGAAACTCTTAAATATAACAAATAGCAAAATTGTTATAAAACGATTAACATACTAACAAATAATCTTAATTTTGATATCAAATGAATTCATTTCTCAATTCTGATTGATTATTAAAAGACAGGATTCTTTACAAAGGATTTAATTAACTAGGTTTAATATGGTATATTTACGTAGGTGATTGTATTGTTTTAGAATTTATTTAATTAATCGACAAAATTAATTTCTTTACAACAAAGGTTATATTAGCAAACGTGGTTATGGTGACTTCGTCAGATGAAGTTAGTGCTATCACAAAAGATTCAATAAATTAGTTCATTCAGACCATTTTCATGTCTTCCTTTATAATGTTATCAGTATGCTTAATACCCTTGACCCAATTTACCTTGCAAATCTGAAACAAAGTCGTTTTTTATAAGCTGGCTGCATCTGTGACACGTTTGATTGTTTGATCAATTCCAAATTTAACAATGTTATTACCATTTTCCCATTTTTTTTTCTTAATATTTAATTTAGTAAATATTTTTTTCCATGTAATGCTAAAACAGGGTTCATTATGATGGTTTTGATTTCAAATATTTTTACGGGTAAAATCTATCTTTTTTTACTTAATAATTGTTTTGTATAAAGTTAGATGCGTCATAGTTTGTGTTTAATTGAAAGATAAGGCCAGTTAATAAAAAATTTAAAAAAAAAAAAAAAAAATCTCGACAATCACGCGCACACTGAATAAAATAAAGTTTTACCTCGCCGTGATCACTAAACCTTAAATGAAAGTCTGTAACTTCAAATATTGTGAATTAGGGAATTATATGACACTTTAGGTCTTAAATACGAAAATATCAACAATCACACGAACAGAAACAAAATAAAATTTTACCTCGCCTTTATCTCAGAACCTTGAATTACAGTCTGTGACTTTTAACGTGTCATATAATTCACTAATACACAATTTTTGGTCTTAAATACCAGATCAAACTACTTTTCCTACTGCTGCGAAACCAGCAATAAATGCATGATACATATTTGCGATGTTACATGAATTATTTATCATTCTGATGAGGGGGTAACTTGAAAACAGAGGGGGTAACTTGAAACCGGTTTCAAACTACCCCCCGGTAATCTGAAACCGGTTTCAAGTTACCGGGGGGTAATTTGAAACGGGGGGTAACTTGAATCCTTTACACCGGGCCTTTCCATCTCTATTTTTTTTAGGACATCAAGGTCTTCATCAGCTTCTGGTATATCAATCATATTATTCCCTTCATGTCTCCTATTCATAACATCACTAGTGTTCCACCCAACGTTGTCTTTCTTCATCCTCTGTTGTTATAACAGACCCATCTCTCTTTTTGATGGGTATATGCGTCTTCTTCTTTGCCCCAGTCGAGATTTCATTAATAATTCTATAATCAATTCTTATATATATAAAAATATATATATACACACACACACACACACATATATATATATATATATATATACATATTTATATATATACATATATATATATATATATATATATATATATATATATATATATATATATATATATATATATATTGTATACTATTGAATGTGAAGGATACAAGACAGCAGTATAGGAAGAAGCATCCATGGAAAGGAATGTGGGTGCAATGCTAAAAGTGGTGGCATAAGTGACCAATGAGGATGCAAGAAAGGCATAACCAAGATGGAAGAAAGGAAAAACAATAGGATTTGATAAAATTACAACTAAGAGGCTCTACTATGGTGGTGATAGTGATTGAGTATGATGGGATTGTTGAGCCAACTCTACCTTATGGAAGTGAAGTGTGGACGTTGAGAATGAATGAAATTTAAAAATTGAAACGCATTGATACGTGGAAGTGATGGAAACGTTAGCGAAGATGAAAAGAATTTTTATTTTTTTTTACGACACTGATGACATCATCATCATTAGTCTTATAATGGTAAAACTAATAATTGTAATTTCCCTTCCGCATTTTTTAATTCTCCCTTTCTCTCCTCGGTAATTTTTCTTTCAAAAGAAATAGTTCCTAATTCATGGCTGTTATTATTCATTCCCACTTAAAAACAGACCACTCTTCTCGTTTCACATAATAGCTTAATTGATCTTTACCTATTTTATTCTACTTCCATATTTATTTTACATTTTTCTTTCCTATCTATTTAATATCGCCATTATTAAAACTTAAAACATTTTTCTAATTTCCCAAGGTCTCTTCGACAAGATGGTCTTCAGGAAAACAGGAAAGCCAAAGTGTTGACAGGAAACCGCAAGTGGTGAAGGTCCTTTTAAGAGTTGTTAACAGAGGTGATAAACGCACAAACAACCTCGAACACACACACACACACACAAACAAACAAACACAAATACCCCCCAGAAGAAAAACTCTATAAAAGAAAAGCCCGAAAGCGTCCCCTTCTTGCTCGGCAACTTTGATCATTAACATATCTGATAACAGAGGGACTGAATGGATCGCTGCCTCGATCTCAGCGCTCCCACTGAATTTGATTCTAATTAAGGAAAAGTTTTGAATGATCAATGTATTGGGGAACTTCGAACCACACCGCCATCTTAGAATGTGATACAACGCTACATTATTTCACCCTTTATGTGAAGTCTCTAATACGGCTTGTAATTTAGCGTACTTAATTGTAATTTGAATGATTAGCTATAATTGTAATTGCATCTGTGCAACATACTGTAACGAGTAATACAACATACAACAGTGTATCTGGCATATCATTATTTGGCCTAAAGACTTATACCATCTAGTTAAACATAAATTATTCTAAAATATAATAGTCGTATCGCTTAGCAGACTTCTTCAATATCTAGTTGTATTCCTTAATAAACTTTCATCAATATCTAGCCGTACCCAGTAACAGATTTTCTTCAATATCTAGCCGTTTCCCTTATCAGACGTCTGGTGGGTACAGAGAGGAAACTAAGCAATATATTATCAACAACCTGGGTAAATCATGACTGGACACCCTCTACAGAAAACTTACATAACCTTACCCAATTTATACCCGTAAACAGAGGGCTTATTAGCAACACGTCAAACTCCCCGCCTGATACCTTTTATCACTTTTTCTCATATCTCCCGATTTGGTACCTATACAGTAAGCAAATAACTTATCTTCATGGCTTCAACACTTTTCTTTCAACACTTATCCAACACTTACATAAAGAAGTTGACTGAACAATATTAAATACGTTCCAAACACTCTAAATTTATTACATCGGCTAAATTCCTTATTTTTTCCTACACTATAAACTTCACTTTCCTGTCAACATACATTTACTAATAAATACATATAAAAACCAATAGCTTCTACTCTTCCACCATCCATTACTCCATCTTCCTACTTTCTATTTACTCTCAATATCTTGCTCTTGCTCAAACCGGCTTACGCTTTCTACTTTTGCAAACATTTTCTAACTTTTTAACCAGATTCTGTAGTTATTCCTCACTATTTACAATAGTTGTATACTAATTTTTAGACAAATAAATTTTCTTAGCTACAATATTACCCTTACGTCTAATATATATTCTCTTAGGTCTAATATCATTCCATACACATTGAATTAAACAGTAATTTAGATCCAACAAACCCTTGTTTGAGGAAACCTATTGGAAACGTCCCTGCCTGGCAATCTGCCGGACTGGATTCTAGTTCCACTCAAGCTTGACAATTTCTTGCAGTGTCTGCAACCTCACCAACCTTGTAACCTAAGGATGGTGGAGTTTGAGGGAGGCAATAGGTCTACCTACTGAGTCATCAGCAGCCATTACCTAGCCATCCCTGGTAATAGCTTGAAGTGAGAAGGGGCTTGGGAGCTGATCATATGTATATATGGTCAGTCTCTATGCATTGTTACTGTCCCTGATCTCTGCCATTCATGAGTGACCTTCAAAAACAGTTTCTTTTTCACCAGACCAGTTACTAACTCTTCTTTATAAATACATTGAAAACTCATCTGATCCTGATTATCAAACCGTCGACATATCGGCAATTCAGCAAATGCCATTAAATATTTCTTCACTCCTGAAGTTCCTTTTATGGAATAGAAAAGAAATCAAGCAATATGTCACAGTTAGTAAAGAGTCCGTTAGTTGTACAGCTGGCCTAGTTAATTCCGGTACACTTCATGGAAAGCTAAGGAGACGTCAGTGTACCAGAATTAATGAAGCCAACTGTACATCAGGCCAAGACACTAGGAAATCTTAATAACAATCATAATTTCCCCGTAGCCAAATAAACAATTGGTATCCTTATGAATAAACAAACCATTGGAAGCTTCTTTGTAAGTATAAAGATGTTCTATGCCATTAGGATAATTACCTACTTAGCGAAAGAAATACGTAACCCACTGAATGACTCCCTAAAACTGATGAGCAGCAGTTTTTGGATTCTTTCCAATGAGAATTAAATATTTGTTTCCTGTTTTTTCTTCCATTAGGTTAGTGTCCTAATTACACAAGAATTTTCCAGTTTATCAATTGTCATTACCTTTATTATTTTTTTCCAATTCTCAACTACTATTTACTTCCGCCAACGAAGTTGGGAAGAGGTTATGTTTTCGCCCCCGTTTGTCTGTTTGTTTGTGAACAACTTCCCGGCCACAATTTTACTCACAGAGTAGTAAAACTTTCAGGGATTAATAGTTATGTTGAGTTGTGGAAGCAATTCAATTTTGAAAGTCCTAAGTCAACGGTCAAGGCCAAAGTCGAGCAAAAGGTCGACCGAATTAACCCTAACCTTAACCCCAGGTTCGCATATGGTTGTCACACAGACTTCAAATACACCTATGGTCTAAATTGATTCTGGGAAAGGCAAGCTGGTTTTGAGAAATAAACTGCCGTGGCGGAGGTCTGCACTCCGAGTGTTCTTGTAGTTATGAATATATCTATTTACTTGCTGATTTTACACAGTTCTCTCTTAATTCAAAGTACCATTTATCCTTTTTTTTACACCTGCAGATCTTATTTACTGGATATCTGATTAGAAAGCGAATGCATCCACAGATTGGTTCTACAAGAATGAAATTATTCCAGTTGTTTTTTAAACGATATGGGTTAGTAGAAACGGACTAGAATTGAGACATGACATTACTGCTAGTGCATCAAAAAAAAAAAAAAAAAAAAAAAAAAAAAAAAAAAAAATTCCCAATATCGGTCCAAAAATTATCATTTGACAGTAACATTCAAAATCAAATATCTTTTGGGACAGATTGAAATATAAATAACTAAAAATAAATCAGGCTTATAACTTCCAGAAACCAGTTAAGTAAAGACCTTCGGAGAACCCGAATACTGAGTGAGGTAATTTAGTAATCACGGTAAGTTGATACTCACATTCGTTATAAATGAGATGTTGGAATTTGAGATATAAAAGTAATATCAAATGAAATCAAATGCAAGAGGAAATAAAGTCTATTTCACAAATTATTTATTGTTAATCGTTGTGTGTGGGCCATCCTAAAAATTGTGCGATCTACTTTTCCTGTATACTTGGAATCTTCCATCTGTTTATTTCAACATTCGTATTTTTTTCCTTTTCGTATAGTTGTTCAAGAAAAGAACGTATGGTGCTGTCGACGCAGTCAATTAATTACCACCAAACCTCAAGGAAATAAATCTGAAAATGAAGGAAGAGAACTGCCAAAACTCGTTTGGAAGTTGAAGGAGTTGGGAAGATGGAAGGTGAGACGGAAGTTCATATTTCAAAGGAGGAAAGTAATTGATCCGTGAAGAAGAGGAGGCTCAAGATAAGGAATAAAAACAAAACACATTTATCAGTAAAAGTGGGTGAGCTGATAGGTCCAAGAGAAATCATGAGTAAGTAAAACGTAACATAGCAGTAACTGTCTTAGTCGCTATTATTGAATTTTAACTACTGGACTGCATTGTTCAGTGTGTGCGAGGCGCCAGTTAAGTGATAACTGAAAGGCGAGTAATCGCAAATAAACTTTATTAAACAGACATCGAGCTTAAATACCAGGACTTGCAAGCAAAAGCGTCACAAAAAAAAAAAAAAAAAAAAAAAAAAAATATAAACATGAGCTATCAGGCTTATACAGGTTGGTTTATTAACAGTGCAGGGAAGAGCAAGAGATATATGCCGGGTGTCAGGACTACCCCTTAGGATGTTGTCTGCTAACTTTTTATTAACTCGCATTTCCTGATAACCTATGTCTTGGTCTATGTCAAGAACAAAGCGACCACCCTCAACTCGGGGCCGTTCGCACATATGGGGCCAAACTCCCCACACCACCCCTTTTACACTATGCTCAACTCCGCCTCACATAAGTCTACATTAAGCCTTATATGGGCTGTCAAAAATATTAAGACTTTCATAAAATTTTGCAGGGACTATTGTAATATATCAATAAACATGTGTTAAGAGCAAAAATTATAATAATATAAGATATATTTTGAAAGTAATACTAAATGTACACAGACAATGCGTTTAGCACATCATGCGGCATTTCTTCAGACATTGATGTTCCAGAAGATAAACATGTCAGAGACTGCAAGATTTCAATGTTGTAATTGTGTAATGTTGTGCCCTACTTCGGATGATGCCTCTTGACTGCATCTCAAACATTCTTGAATTATTTTGAGGTCTGTAATTGCTGTATCAATCATTGGAAGATACGCAATAGATGTGGTACAGTTTTGGAGTATTGTCAGTCCTAAACACAGATCTCGATATAGCAGGAATAAATTGATCCTCAAAGTGCATATGACGAGCAATAATCTAGAAAAAATCAGAATCTTGTAAATCTATAGCTTTGATGTTGTAATTTTCAGCACAGTTTAAGGGCTCCATGATAGTTGGTTTTGTCCGTTTTTTTCGTAGTATGGTGCAAACTATTAAATTGCACTTTTAAATCTCTGCTTTTTCTTCGGTTGGATATCAGAGGACCTAGCACTGTTATGAGATATCAAAGGTCTAGCACTGCTATGAGCTATTAAGAGGATCTAGCACTGCTTTGACAAATTAAGATTAACTATGGCTGCTTTGGCATTTAAAGAGGACCAATTACTCTATAGACATATTAAGGGGACATAATAAAGTTATGGCACACTAAAATGACCTAGCTCTGATTTTGAGTCATCAAAGGAACTCAGCCCTTTTTTGGTACAGCACATACTACTGTTTTTCCATTTTAAGAGGAGCTAGAGATGCTTTTCCACTTTGAGAGGACCTAAAGCTGTTTTTAAACATTAAGAGGACCTAACACTGTTTTGACGCAGTGAGAGGACCTAGCACAGCTTTGACACATAAAGAGGATCTAACAATGTTTTGAAACATTAAGAGAACCTAATACTGCTTTGCTATTTCAAGAGGACCTAGCACTAGTTTTACACATTAAGAGAACCTAACCATGTTTTCACAAATTAAGACGAACTGATATTGTTTTGACACATTGAGAGGACCTAACACTGCTTTGGTGCATTTAGAGAACCTAGCACTATTTTGACACATTAAGAACCCCCAACAACACATTGACATTGAGAGACAACACTATTTTAGCACATTGCGGGGACCTAGCATATTTTCTGATACATTAAAAGGAGCTAAGCTGTTTTGTTTTGTCACATGAGACCCTTGCACTTTTTCGGCACATTAGTAGGACCCTGTATGTGTTTGGCACATTTAGGAGGACATACCACTTATGGCACATTAAAAGGATCTAGAGGATATAGCTCTGTTTTGACACATTAAAGAGGCCTTTGCACTCTTTTGATCCATTCAGAGATACTTCCACTGTTTTGGCATTCTAAGTCCGTAGCATTTTTCAGACACTAAGAGCTAAGGCTACAGCACTCCTTAAATTTGTTATTCTTGGTTGATGACAAACGTAATTAACAAACGACCCACTGTACACAGCGGTAGACAGAAATTTCAACACTCTTACCTCTCTCTCTCTCTCTCTCTCTCTCTCTCTCTCTCTCTCTCTCTCTCTCTCTCTCTCTCTATATATATATATATATATATATATATATATAATATATATATATATATATATATATATATATATATATATATATATAATCAATCTGAAATAACTTTCAGGTCTTTCACCGTTCTACGCCAGGTAAGAAAGCTCAGGTTTTCATGTTATTGCTGCAGCAGTTTTTTCTGGGAATCATATAAGGTTATATAGTTGAGGGACTAGTCATTCATATATATATATATATATATATATATATATATATATATATATATATATATATATATATATATATATATTATGTATATATATATGCATGTGATTTGTGTATAAGTACACATGATACATACATTTATACACCATACATACACACACACACATATATATATATATATATATATATATATATATATATATATATATATATATATATATATATATATATATATATATATATATATATATATATATATATATATATATATAAAGAAGAGGCTGACAAAGCTATGAATTCAGGGAGCGGCTATGGTATAACAATTGCTCATAGAATTATTAACGAAATCTCTACTGGGGCAAAGAAGACCCTGACATTCATGAGGTGGAGTTGAACGCAGTGTGTTATCAGGAAATGTGAGTTAAATAAAAGTTAGCAGGAAACATCCAGAAAGGGCGTTCCTGGCACCCGGCCTAATAAGATACAAAACCATTACAGTATACGAGCGTGCATGAAACACGTATGGTCCATGGCTCCCCTCCTCTTGAGAGGCATACTGTAGGTGGGTCATCTGACAGGAGATATACAGGTTTTAAGCAATCAATAGACTAAGTCTTCTTTGCCACAAAATTTGATGAAGAAAGCCTTCGGCTTATGACAGATCATGAGGAGAGGGCCTGTGTAAGGGGGTGTGCTGAAGAGGTGTTGACGAGTACGAACTTGCGTTGACTAATCACGGGTGAGCACCATCAACCAGGAGGTGGAAATGGGAGAGGAGACAGCACCAAGGATTGGCAATGTGAATTCAGCGATGAGAAACTTTCATTGAAATTTGAATCTTTCAAATGATAATGTGAGGGTCTTGAACTCGTGGGTGGGGATCGCAGATCCGTAGGTAACTACCAGGCAGACATCAGCAGGTTTACACAGACTTGGTCTCATCCTGGGGAGTGGCCTTGGTAGAAGTGGACGGCAAGAACCCGTGTCTACCAAAAATCGCACACTCGTTCCAGCATCATGTCAAAAAAAAAAGGATTAGTGCAGGGGAGGCCACTGCCACAAGCGATGGCTTACACGGTTTTTTGGCCATTGATAACTGTTGACACATTTCTTCACAGCAGCCCTAAATCCAGAGTGGTAGTAGTATAACTGTGGCCGATGGCGTCAGTAAATGGCTGTAGAGGTCGTTAGTTGGGGTGTGAGCTAGTGGTGGCATATGTGGCTAGTAGGTGACTTTGTCACTGCTCTGGCACTTCACGGGATGGGCATCTCTGTCCTCCTGCATCCACGTCAGCTTTGGTCGATGTTGAATAGTTCTCCTCTTCATCAGGAGTGGAGGCATTGATGGAGGTCATGAAGGTGGTGAAGTGGCAGTCCATAAGAGCATCGACTTCGGTCATCTGGTCCTTTATGGGCAAGGGATCAACATCGGAGATGGCATCGTGTACAGGTTCGGGTAGGCGTCATGGCCAAAGGGCTCAAAGTAGCTTCACCTGCCGAGAAGAGCCGTCTTCAGCAGGTTGCAAGAGAGCAATGCTGGTCATTTCCCTGAAAGCGAGCGAAGCCTTTTGGTCCCCCCAATGGTTGGTGAGAGAGCTGAAAAAGGTTGGCTATATGGGCGGATGAGGATGGCGAGTACTGCTCCAGGAGGCATGTTTTGAAGGCATCGTACGCTATTGCAGTGTCACCTTGGTCACTTAGCCAATCTGAGATTTCCAGGAAAGTGTCCTAAGGGATCGCCATGAGAACATAGTTTGCTTTGGTGCTTGAGTGAGTCATGCTCGTAATGTGAAACTGGGCCTTGTAGCGCTGTAATCAAGAGAATGCCTCTATACTGGCGAAGAGCGGTAGTTTCACGAGTGTAACATTGATAGAAGAGTCAGGGAAGGAGGACGGCATTATCAAACAGTAAGACATAACAGTGAGGGGGAAAGCAGGAGGGAGCTGGACACTTCGGTGGTCTCCCATTATTGTGATAACTGAGAGGCGAGGTGAATACAACTAAACTTTACTAAACAAAAATCGAGCTTAAATACCAGGACTTATGAGCAAGAACGACACACAATTTCAAACAAAATTAAACATGAGCTATCAGGCTTATACAGGTTGGTTTATGACAGTACACAGAAGTGCGAGTGATAAGAAAAAAAAAAACGTTATAGTGTACGAGCACGTATTAAACACTTGCGGTACAAGTGGCTACTTTCCATTTGGTGACGGTAGATAAGAGTCTTTAGCTAATGTGAGCAGCTCTTCTAAGAAAAGGGCACTCCAGACTCAAACCATTGTTCTCTTAAACTTGGGTAGTGCCATAGCCTCTGTTCCATGGTCTTCCACTGCCTTGGGTTAGAGTTCCATTGCTTGAGGATACACTCAGGCACTATTCTATCCTTTCCTCACCGAGTTATTTTCCCTATTGGAGCCATGGGGCTTATAGCCTACTGCTTTACCAATTTGGGTTGTAACTTAGCTAGTAATAATATTAGATCCTTATGAGGTTGCATACAAAAGGGTCGATCCATTCATATTCCCAAGACGTCTATTTACGTTACTTCGAAAGACTTATGAATATAACTTAGGAACGGAAGATCGTCTTGAAAGTACAATGGCGGAAATTTGTTTTTTCTTTGCAAGAACGAAACAAAAACAGGAAGACTGCGAGAGACATCATTATAACAGACACACTTTCTCAATGCCTTTCTGGGAACCCGATAACGACAGACCGGCTGCGCCATTGAGGTAACAATAGAAGAAAGGCAATTATGAGCAAAGTTTGCTTTGGTAAGAAGGCGCCCAAGATATAAAAAGAAAGGGTGATTCCGAAACTCTATTGCCTTTGGTTATAATGGGTATATAAGTTACAATGCCGTCTTGCTGGAAGTTGTAGAGCGGGGAATCATACTTGAAAATATAAATAAGATGTTTAATGTATCGAAATATTCACTTTTTGGTTAGCCAATGTTCTGTTCGGTAGCTAAAAACTAATTTTGAATATTTCATTAAAATATATGAAATACAACTACTAACACTACTAACATTACTAATACTACCACAATAACACCAGCAACCACACCAACTACTACTTCCACAATAACAACAACAACAACAACAACAACAACAACAACTACTACTACTACTACTACTACTACTACTAATAATAATAATATTATTATTATCACTATTACTTGCTAAGCTACAACCCTAGTTGGAAAATCAGGATGCTATAAGCCCAGGGGCTCCAACAGGGAGAATAGCTCAGTGAGGAAAGGAAAAAAGGAAAATAAAATATTTCAGGAAGAGTTACAACATTAAAATAAATATCTCATATATAAACTATAAAAACTTTAACACAACAAGAGGAAGAGAAATAAGATAGAAGAGTGTGCTCGAGTGTACCCTCAAGCAAGAGAACTCTAAACCAAGGCAGTGGAAGACATAGTAATAATAATAATAATAATAATAAAATAATAACAACAACAACAACAGGAAGAAATGATGTTAAATCACAGAATGACCGTGATGGACTATTCAAACATAAATGAACAGCAAGAAATAAAATATAAAAAAATTCAATGGAAATACAGACTAACGATGATCCCTAATGAATAGTGTATGAGAAAACGACAAATACGTGAATATGATGAGCAACTAAAAGGCAAGACATCCTGTGATAATAGGAATGGAAATTATCGGTAAATTATTAATTCACAAAATGAGAACGAAATGTTTTTTGAAGTATAATGTTTGATATGATATAGTGTAGGGGGCAGAGGTATTGAAGATAACATTATTTATAAGAAATATGTTAACTAGGATCGTATGTAAAATCTATTTGGTTTATTAACTTCCTAAAACGTTATAATGTTTTTAAAGGTAATGCAAAGAACAGATGTCTATACAGATAGTTTCAGATCTCTCTCTCTCTCTCTCTCTCTCTCTCTCTCTCTCTCTCTCTCTCTCTCTTTCAACTACTATTTCCAGCTCATTACCTTTCGTTCTTCGTTAAAAGGGCGTCTTTGATAAAGCACGAAGATGCCTTTGTGCTAAATCAAAACCTAATACGGTCTCGAATTATGGAACTGTGAACTCGCTACTTCCTCTTCCCCGTTTACCTTCCATTAACGACGCCTTTATCATCTCTACCAACACCATCATTAGTAAAAGGACCTCAATTCTAAATGAATATTATCAATAGATTGATCTCTTCCTCGGTTATATTGCACATGCATCTGAAAAGCTGATATATAGTTTAGGTCAAAACTGCTTGACTGATAAATATCTGGCGTCTCTGATCACTAAAAGATTATTTTTGCACTTCTTAGTTCAGTTAAGTATATAATTTTGATACAGAATGTTTAAAGTTAAAGAAGGAATTAATTGAAAGCATACATTGGATAAAAAACTGCATCATAATTACATGTTGATTTGAGGTATACAGAGGTAATGTAAGAATTGGAGATTCCAGAAAGCAGCTACTGAAATAAAACTAAAAGTTCTGCTAATAATTATTATTATTATTATTATTATTATTATTATTATTATTATTATTACTTGCTAAGCTACAACCCTAGTTGGAAAAGCAGGATGCTATAAGCCCAGAGGCCCCAACAGGGAAAATAGCTCAGTGAGGAAAGGAAAAAAGGAAAATAAAATATTTCAGGAAGAGTAACAACATTAAAATAAATATTTCCTATATAAACTATAAAAACTTTAACAAAACAATAGCAAAAGAAATAAGATAGAAGAGCGTGCACGAGTGTACCCTCAAGCAGAATATTCTCGCCTAAAATTCCTGCCCAATTACAATTTCCATCTATGGCTTTCAGCTAAAAGGGAAAGGGACCTCTCCGTTCCCGTAGACCGGGCATTCGGCCAACAGACCCTCGCAATCAGCAGCGCCAGACAATCGTATTGAAAATGTTTACAATTCATTCAGTAACAAGAGTAAATCTTGCAATACCAATAGGAAGATGGCGCATGACAATATCCCATTTCCTAGGCATCGTACCTTATTTCCATGGGCATATTTTTGTACCAATTTCTTTCATCTTATTGGAAACTGATAAAAACTAACAAATGAATGTGGTCATAAACTCGTGATGGCCTTAAATATAAGAGAGAAGGTATGCAAATTTGTATTATCTTTGAATTACATCTACTGGTTCCGACTAAGCTTGCTAATTTGTCCAATCATTGCCAGGAATCTTTTCATGGGCACCCTTTACATTGAAAAATCTTCAATAATAATGAATTATTGCTATTAAAAAATCCAGGGAGTGCAGTGTGCCTAGGACTTTGCAAAATAAATGTGGAAAGAGAACTAGGGAGATTTGCAATAAATCTTCAGAAATTAAAATGAACAAATCTAAGCTATGAGCTTTAATAGACACTCAGAAAGTTTGCTCTATGATATTTAATATATTGCCAAAAATCTATATACAACACCGGTGTTAAATTTAGAGGAATTGATCATGTTATCGGTTTATTTTCTTTAAAACAATTACACTGGCAAAATCTGACCATTAATAGCTTTCAAGAAGAAGTAAGGGTCTACTTGAAAGGACATTTAAAACTTATTGAACTATCCAATAACTTGGATAATAACCTAATTCTAAAGAAAAAAGCTGTGCATAATTTCATGAATTTTACCGAAGGTATCAAAACGATATATCTATTTGCATCCACAAAAGCCAAAAGTCTTTGAAAGTCATTAACCTAAACCAAAGTTTAAGCCTAAACGTCTTGCTTTGAAAATCAAGGGATTGATTTTTAACACCAACTAGTAAACCAGCAATGAAAAAGATGGGAAATCTCCTGTTGTAGGGTGAATTCAAGAAAAATGGGCAGAATCTAAGAAAGTGCCAATTAAGAACATCCGTTGGTACTAACTCCCAAATATTCTCCCAATTCAGGTATAAAAAGACAGCGGTACGATAAATAGATCGGAAAAACAATAAGCCTGAGTTGTTTGTTAGGTCAGATTACTACTAGAATATGATCATCCCCACCAGTCATGCTAACGGGCAAACCGGTCAGAATGCTGGGACTCTTACTATGAGATGGAAATTTTTTGGAATAAAACCGGGAAAAAATTTCAGTCGTTCAAGAGCTTCCCCTCCAGAACTATAGAGTTCTAAATCAAGAGAGATGCAATTGAGGAAAGAATGCGTGTACTTTATAAGTATAGGATGAAAAAAAATAAAAAGGCCATTTATTACTATTTATAATTTGAAAAAAAAAATTTAATTATCAACTATTACATTCGTAAAACTAACGAAAATCCTCCTCATCATCACCATCTCCTACGCCTATTGACGCAAAGGGCCTCAGTTAGATTTCACTAATCGTCTCTATCTTGAGCTTCTAATTCAAAGGGCCTCGGTTAGATTTCACTAATCGTCTCTATCTTGAGCTTCTAATTCAATACTTCCCCATTCACCATCTCCTACTTCACGCTTCATAGTCCTCAGCCATGTAGGACTAAGTGAAATAATAAATTGTGTTTGTATATTTTACAGCAAAATATTAAAGAGAAACCATAAATCGACTGACACTAAATTCGACAAGCGAAAACAAGAAAAATAAGACCCAATAGAACCTGCAATAAATATACGGTGACATATGCACCAAAAAATGGAAAAAAAAAGGTGTTCAGGATCAATTTACGTCAGCAAAAATTCGAGCTGATACAATTTTTGCGGTTTTGGGAAACAAAGGGATTTAGTCAAGTTTTATAGAACTGCGTTCTCTGAAGCTCAAACATAAACAAATGAATATATATATATATATATATATATATATATATATATATATATATATGAATATATATATATATATATATATATATATATATATATATATGAATATATATATATATATATATATATATATATATATATATATATACTGTATATATGTATATACATATACATATATATGTATATACATATACATATA
>NC_090730.1:142726085-142728585 GCF_036898095.1 Palaemon carinicauda
TGTGTACTTCTGGACTAGGTCCAACCAACAGAGATGACAGGAAAATGAACTACGGTTGGTCATTAGAATCTGTTCATGAGGCACTGGCCACTGCTTCTATTTCGTCCGTCTTGCCTTGCGCTGTAGCCTGTAGGTAGCTACAAACTTGAAACTGGTCATTTAGAGCAGACAATTCTTTATCCAGGAGATTGAAAGAAACCGTTAATGTTCTGGGAAGTTATCAAGGGCTGAGCCAAGGCATTCCATTATGGACTAAATAAATAATGAGGAATTTATACAGAAATCATTGGAAAAAGCTGTTATTTGAAAGGTGAAGAGAAATAGCGGTCAACTCCATTTGCGAATGTGATTATAGACCTGTATCTACCGGAGAACCTGGACAATAATAATTATTATTATAATTATTGTTATTATTAACAATTATTATTATTATTATTATTATTATTATTATAATAATAATAATAATAATAATAATTGTTAATAATAACAATAATTATAATAATAAAAATAATTATAAATATAAAAATAATTATAATAATAACGATATATTATTATTATTATTATTATTATTATTATTATTATTATTATTATTATTATTATTATTATTATTATTATTATTATTATTGTTACATTACCGTTAAAAACAAGGCTAATATGGAAAGCCAAGATTCAAGATAGCCAGAAATGTTGATATAAAAATGGTGAGTATCAGTTTTATGCTGATGAAAACGATTTTGATTGTTTCGATTCTGGGGTATTTCCCTTACTTTCCTATTGGCTGAATATGAAAATGTCTTGTTGCAATCGTGTCGTAGGTGAAGTGTGTTTCCATACTAACAGCTCTTGTCACTTTGAAATTCGACCTTATATTCCATCGCATTTATTTACTGCATAATAATAAATATTTCTAGCAGTACCAGCCAAAGTCGACTGAATCCCTAGTCAGGGTGGGAGGAGCGGAGAGAGGAAAGGTCCCCTTTTGTTAATTTGTTTGATGTCGGCTACCCCCAAAATTGGGAAAAGTGCCTTGGTAAATAGATACATAGATAATAATAATTTGTAAATCTCAACCTTTGAAGGGATATTAAAAAGTGACATTGGATGTCTGTTTTCCAGATGCTGCTGATGTCCTTCCTTGCCCATTTCGAGTAGGAATTAATAAGAACCTCGTTCTTACAGGGTAGTGACAATAGCCAGTAGTAATGCTGACGTTAATAAGAGATGCTATTAGCAAACAAATTTCACTCGATCTTGTACCCTCCCCTGTCATGGTGGGTGTGATTGTGTGACTTTTGTTATGTAGTAGAACCTAATTACTTGTGTCTCCATCTCAACGTTTTTGATTTAATTATTTGTGTGTGTGCATCTCCAGACAAATATCTTGCTGCCTAAAAGTTTAAAGATCGCTCATAAATAGCAGAAGCAAGGGAGAGTGACATTGCCCTATCAAGCAGGAAAATGCCCTAGAGATTGACCTTCATATAATCAGCGCCCAAGCTCCCTCTCCACCAAAGCTCCCTCTCCACCCAAGCTAGGACCAAGGATGGCCAGGCAATGGCTGTTGATGACTCAGCAGATAGACCTATAGTCTCCCCAAACCCCCCCCCCCCCATCCTTAGCTCACAAGGATGGTGAGGTTGCAGCGACCAGAGGAACTAACGAGTTTGACCGGGACTCGAACCACAGTCTGGTAATCACCAGGCAAGGACGCTACCACCAGGCCACAACAACCTTAATGCCATATAAACAACATGATTATAATACGAGAAAATATTATGATTTACTAGTCCCGACTCTCCTATACGATCTTGTTCAATTCTATGTCCATCCCAATATTCACGGATTTGTAAGTCTCCCGCAGTAGGTTCAGGCTACAACATTTCAGGTTGGCCAGGGCACCAGCCGCCCGTTGAAATACTACCACCAGAGAGTTATGGGGTCCTTTGACTGGCCAGACAGTACTACATTGGATCCTTCTCTCTGGTAACGGTTCTTTCTCTTTGCCTACACAAACGCCGAATAGTCTGGCCTATTCTTCACAGATTCTCCTCTCTCCTCATACACCTGACAACACTGAGATTACTAAACAATTCTTCTTCGCTCAAGGGGTTAACTACTGCACTGTATTTGTTCAGTGGCTATTTTCCTCTTGGTAAGGGTAGAAAAGACTCTTTAGCTATGGTAAGCAGCTCTTCTAGGAGGACACTCCAAAATCAAACTATTGTTCTCTAGTCTTGGGTAGTGCCATAGCCTCTGTACCATGGTCTTCCACTGTCTTGGGTTAGTTCTCTCTTGCTTGAGGGTACACTCAGGCACACTATTCTATCTGATTTCTGTTCCGCTTGTTTTGTTAAAGTTTTTATAGTTTATATGGAAAATATTTTAATGTTGTTACTCTTCTTAAAATATTTTATCTTAACTTCTTTCCTTTCCTCACTGGGCTATTTTCCCTGTTGGGGCCCCTGGGCTTATAGCTTTCTGCTTTTCCAACTAGGGTTGT
>NC_090730.1:142733585-142771085 GCF_036898095.1 Palaemon carinicauda
TTTTGTAGCGATTTTCCCTGAGGGATCATTCATCGGTTTACCCATTAGAATTAACCATTCAGTAGCCTCAGTCATTTACAATTCAATGAGGATTAACCGGAAAAGAGGGTTAGGAAAGGAAGACTTCTTTTACATGTCAGAATTGTGAACGTCTCACATCTGTTTATAAAAAAGGATGTATATCTCCGTCAATTGATCAGTCTTTGGTGCCTGAGTCTCTAATATTAAGACGATTACATGTTCATAAAAATTTGAGATTGTTATAGAGCATTTACATAAAACGATAAAAATTCTGTAGATTATAGGAAATAAGTCATAGTACCATATGCTTTATTTCATCTTTATATTGATCGGGGGAAGGCTTCTGTTTTCTTATAAAAGAGATCTTGTAGCAGCCTCTTTTCTAACTTGTTCTTTAAATACCGAAACTGTGATGAATAGCGAGCTATTTCACTAAGTACAAAAAACCGCGCTATTTGATTTTTACATACGTTCACCCGACATTCTACATATAGATTCAAACACATGAATACAAAAATATACACTTATAAACAATACCTTATATCATAACTTTCACCAAACGTTCCCATTGATTATATAAAGTAGATTTTAAAACTAGTTTCCTAAGCTTTTTTTTTAATAACAACGACGACCACTACAGAAAATAATAATAATAATAATAATAATAATAATAATAAAAATAATAATAATAATAATAATAATAATAATAATAATAATAATAATAATAATAATAATAATAATAATAATAATAACAAAAGCAATCAGAGATTTCTGACCTCTGCCAAAGGTTAATGTACTCGTCCATGGCTTAAGAGCTTGATATCTGTGGTTGAAATTTAGTCAAAATCCGTCATGTTGTTTTGACGATATCTTTAAAATGGCAAAAAATGCAAATGCAGATCTAGAATTCGGACCCGGATCCGGATCACCTCCAAAATTTAATGGTTCGTCCATGACCTAAGATATATATGTGGTGAAAATTTTGTTACAATCCCTCAAGTAATTTTGGCCTAATCCTCTCCACAGGCACACAGATAAGTAAATAAATAAACAAGTAGATATATAAACTAGATCCCGGATCTGTAGCATCTCCAAAATGTAATGGGGTCGTCCGTGAACTAAGATCTATCAGTAGAGAAAATTTTGTCACAATCTGTTGAGTAGTTTTGATGTTATCTTTAAAATGGCGAAAAATATAAATCCGGATCTAGAATCCGGATCCAGACCCGGATCCCAATCTAATGGGGGTAGTCCATGTCCTAAGATCTATCTATGGTGAAAATTTACGTCAAAATCCGTAATACTATCCACAGACACGAAGACAAATAAATAAAAAACTAGACTCCAGATCTGGATCTGGATCATCTCCAAAAATTAATGGTGCTGTTCATGACCTACAGTAAGATCTACATGTGAAAATTTTGTCAACATCCGGTAAGTCGTTTTGACATTATCTTTAAATTGATAAAAAAAAAAATTAAATCCGGATTCGAATGATCTACAAAACTCAATGGGGTCATCCATGAACTAGGATTTATCTGTGGTGAAAATTTCATCGAAATCCGTTGAGTAGTTTTGAAGTTATCTTTAAAATGGTGAAACATTCAAATTTGGATCTGGAATCCGAATTAAGATCCAGATCATCTCCAAAATTTAATGGGATAGTCTATGCTCTAAGATCTATCTGTGGTGAAAATTTCGTCAAAATCCGTCAAGTAGTTTTGAGGTAATCCTGTCCATAGACATACAGTCAAATGAATAAATAAAATAGAATCTAGATCCGAATCATCTCCAAAATTTAATAATTTCGTTCTGGACATAAGATCTATCTGTAGGGAAACTGGAAACTTTCGTCAAAATTCGTTGGGTAGTTTTGACGGCCAGTATGCCAATATAAGGGGGTATAGGACGAAAAACCCCAAAATCCTGAAAAAAATTCACTGAGCTTTGTATGGCAATGGAGAATGGGTATACAAAATATTTTGTCAAAATTCCTCTTACTTTCATAGTTACAGGATAATTAGTAAAAGTAACTCAATAAACCAAAAACACTGATCCCTACAAGAAAATGTAGTATTTCTTCTGTTATCGTAAATTTTGATAATTATTACATTTCAATATTAAACAAATTGTGACCAATGGTATCTGGATAGATTCCATGAGTCACAAGACGAAGTATTACATAGTAATTACACCCTTCGGCCTTCAGTGCTAGCACAAACATAGAGAGTAAATGTTTGAATTTGACTGACATTCACTTGTTGTTACGTCTGTTTTTTTTGTTTTTTTTTTTTTTTGTTTTAGCAAGAATTTCATTATGCCAAAGAAGAAAAGACAATTTCAACATCTCGCTAACATAAGGAAAAAGAAAATTGGTTCTAATACGCGTTCAGAAGTGGGTACTATCAGCATTATTAGCGGAGTTAGTGAAAGAGGGAGATGATGAAGGAGAGACCGTCTAGCTTAAAGAAGCAAGATATTGGCAAATGGATCTTAATTTATGATTGAATTATGATAAAAAAAACATTGTTTTGGTTTATCAATATCCCAAAAAAGAACATGAAATTCATAATCATGATTTATTAATATTGTCTTTATAAAAATACATAGAAAAACTTTGAAACCCCTTTTTTCCAATATTTGTATCATATTCTTTTTTAGTGTTTTCCCTGATTTATATGGTTTATTTTTTACCATAATGATTTATCATTATGGTAAAAAAAAACATATAAATCAGGGAAAACACTAGCAAAAAAAAAAAAAATAAAAAATAAAAAAATAAAAATAAATTAGTAAAAAGACTATTTTATTGGAGGTCTACATCAGGTCTATATAGGGTTGTAATCCCAGGTTTTAATATCAAGTATCAAGGGAGGAGACAGAATTTTAAAAAACACTCATTTTGAGGGATAATCGCCCTAGTGTCGCAAAGCCGAAGGTCAGAGGCAAAAATCCTATGCAGTTTGGAGATGTCCTAAGTCACCTTATTAAATGGTATGAACGTTAAAGTCCTGTCCTTAAAATAACAGCATTATCCGGCCAGCCCCCTTAAAATGGTAAAAAATGCATATCCGGATCTAGAATCCGGATCCAGATCATTTCCAAAATTTAATGGGGTCGTCCAAGACCTAAGATATATCTGTGATGAAAATTTCATCAAAATCCATAGAGTAATTTTGACATTGTCGTTAAAGTGGCGATAAATGCAAATTAGGATCTAGAATCAGGATCTGGATCATCTCCAAAATTTAGAGGAGTCGTGTATGTCCTAAGATCTACATGTGGTGATAATTTCGTCAAAATCCACCCAGTAGTTTTGACGCAATCCAGTGCAGAGACACACAAAAATGCAAATCCAGAGCTTGAATCCGGATCCAGATCAGCTTAAAAAATTAATGGAGTCGTCCATGTACTAAAATCTATATGTATTGTGAAAAATTCGTCAAAATCCATCGAGTAGTTGTGACACAATCCCTGTCTACAGATACACTAGATCCAGATCCGGATCATCTCCAAAACTTAATTGAGTCGCCCATGTCCCAAGACCTATCTGTGATGAAAATTTCGTCAAAATCCGTCGAGTAGTTTTTACGCAATCCTATCCACAGAGATACGAAAAATACAAATCCGGATTCGGATCGGCTCCTTAATTTACTGGGGCGTCCATGTCCTAAGGCCTATATTTGGTGGAAATTTCATCAAAATCCGTCTAGTAGTTTTGACGTAATCCTGTCCACAGACAAATGTCCCGAGACACAATTAATTAACCGAAACGATTGCATTACCTCTTTGGCGGAGGGAGGTACTACTACTACTACTACTACTACTACTACTACTACTACTACTAATAATAATAATAATAATAATAATAATAATAATAATAATGAATAAAAAATTAACCCTGGGGTCAGGGACCAATCTCTTCCCATTATAAATGCTTGGTCTTGGAAATTAATAATTACTTGTTCCTCTTATACAAATCTAACCTTTGCTTATTTTTAGTTTAAAAAAGTGAGATTGATACTAAATTATATCTCAGAGTACATCTCCATTCATTTGAATTATGTTGATTTTCATGAAATTAGTTTTAAACTTATTGACATGCGATGGGGATTAAAAAAGAAAAGAAAAAAAAAGAAAAAAAAAAGACAGCACTTACATGTCATGCTGCTCTGGAGAGACAGATAACTTATATCCATGATATCTGAATTATTATCAAGGTTATATCCAAACCTTAAAATTATGCTTTATTCTTTAATATTCCCAGTGAGAAAAAATTTAGGAGGATGAATACAAGGAAAATTTAATACTCTGTATACGTCAAATGAAAGATATATTACCATGATAAAACATTTATCATGACCTCGGAAAGAAATAAAAAATCTTAGGTTTATGGAATTCTTCACTACAAAATGAAAATACACTACACAATAAAATGATAAAAACCTCTGTCGTGTTTCATTTTTTGCAAAGATAATATATTCCTCGGGTAAGGGGACGAGAGAGTAGTCATACCCTGGTGAGAGGAGGGTTGCGTGTGCGTGTGTACACATCTATATCTACATATTTGGCATTCATTTTTGACGGGTCCGCTCACATTAGTTCTCCCTAATAATCAACTGCAACCTAATCGTTTGGATAGCTATACAGCTGGTAATGGAAAAGTAATCTTATATTACAATGCTCATTAAAAAAGCAATTGTGCCACAGTAACTGCTAATTACATTTACGAATAATTGGCAGTTGTAATTACAATAACATTGTTCAAAATTATATTTCATAATACTGTAATTTTTAATCATGTCTATTTAGTCGATCGCCTCCACATAATTGTTATAATCATTAACTGTAATTCTATTTTTAATCTATTATAGCAGTCAAATCACACAAATTCTTTTCAATATAATGTTTGAATTTAATCCTAGAATCAGTAACACTCATATATGGTTGATTTTTTTTTTTCACAATAATTTTGAGAGTTTATTTTATTCATGATTTTTACAATAAAGAAACTAGGATTTGTCATGAATGAATCAAGCAAACATCTATCTTAATTCTAATGGGAGCAGCGCCGCATGGGGCATGTACATACATGCATATATAATATATATGTATATATATACTGTATATATATATATATATATATATATATATATATATATATATATATATATATATATATATATATATATATATGTATATATATCCTACACATAGATATATGTATATATAAATGTAATATATATATATATATATATATATATATATATGTATATATATCCTACACATAGATATATGTATATATAAATGTAATATATATATATATATATATATATATATATATATATATATATATATATTGCACATATATGTGTATATATATATATATATATATATATATATATATATATATATATATATATATATATATATATATATATTGCACATATATGTATATACTGTATATAGATACATACATATGTGTATATATATAGATATATATACACATATATACAGTATATATATGTTTATATTTATATGTGTGCGTACGTGTGTATAACCAAACCCATTATTCTCTATTATAACCTAAACTCTAGACGTTTCACACTCTAACTGTAAAAAAAAATATTTCAGAATCTTTTCCTCTCTGATCCACAGCTAGTAAGTTCCATGAAAGTATACGAGACCACAAATCTCAATTCCAATCTCCAGCATTAAAGTCATAAAGGAAATGAATGGTTAGAGAAAGGAAAAGAAAGCACGGAAATATCAGAGGGTGCACGTACCCGGCACGTTTCACCTCTGGCTTTTATTTCATAACAATCTGATTTCAAGGGGAACTGATGTCAAATAAAAATTGCGTTCGGAGAGCGACACAGTTTTTCATTTTTAATCTGTGTGGAATAAGATCATAGATGTTAATGCAGAATATAAGTACTGTTTTGCGTTAAACTAAAAGTAAAAAAAAAAAAAAAAAAAAAAAAAAAAAAAAAAAAAAAAAAAAAAAAGATAACTGATGACAGATTGTATGTCATAACAATCTGATTTCAAGGGGAACTGATGTCAAATAAAAAATTACGTTCAAAGAGCGACACAGTTTTTCATTTTTATTCTGTGTGGGATAAGATCATAGATGTTAATGCAGAATATAAGTGATTTTTTGCGTTAGACTAAAAGTAAGAAAAAGATGATTTTTTTCGGGATGGGGAAGGGAAACTGATGACAGATTGTATGTCATAACAATCTGATTTCAAGGGAACTGATGTCAAATAAAAAAAAAAAAAAACGTTTAGAGAGCGAAAGTTTTTATTTTTATTCTGTGAGGAATAAGATCATAGATGTTAATGCAGAATATAAGTACTGTTTTGCGTTAAACCAAAAGTAAAAAAAAAATATATGCTTTTTTCCCGGCCCGGGGAATGGAAACTGATGACAGATTGTATGTCATAACAATCTGACTTCAAGGGGAACTGATGTCAAATAAAAATTACGTTCAGAGAGCGACACAGTTTTTGTTTTTACTCTGCGTGGAATTAGATCACAGATGTTAATATAGAATATAAGTACTGTTTTGCGTTAAAATAAAAGTAAAAAAAAAAAAAAAAAAAAAAGATATGCTTTTTTCCGGCCCGGGGAATGGAAACTGATGACAGATTGTATGTCATAACAATCTGACTTCAAGGAGAACTGATGTCAAATAAAAATTACGTTCAGAGAGCGACACAGTTTTTGTTTTTACTCTGTGTGGAATAAGATCACAGATGTTAATGCAGAATGTAAGTACTGATTTGTATCAAACTAAAAGTAAGAAAAATTTATGTTTTTTTTTTTTTTCGGCCTGGGGAATGGAAACTGATGACGGATTGTATGTCATAATAATCTGACTTCAAGGAGAACTGATGTCAAATAAAAATTACGTTCAAAGAGCGACACAGTTTTTTATTTTACTCTGTGAGGAATTAGATCACAGATGCTGATGCAGATAGTAAGTACTTATTTGTATCAAACTAAAGGTAAGAAAAAGAAACTGATGACGGATTGTATATTTTGTCGTCGAACAGAACAGAGAAAGATTCCACTGTCATCACAGTGGATAAAAGTAACGGGATGCGGAGACCGTGAAAGAATGATGGTTTCCCGTTTCATACAAAAGAATTTTTTCTTAAATAAACAAACCTCTACTACTAAGGTAGAGCAATACTGCTGAAAAATGTTCTATTTTCAATTACATATTTTAATTTTCAATTTTATTAGACATTACACTTAAAATTATTTAATGTCTTCAATGTTAAAATAAGTGTAATTAATCTTAAAGATTCTGAAACCTATGACGTTTAGTCGATACAGAACAAAACGTAGACTTATTTTGCCCATTTTACATCACTTATCCTACATAACCTCCCAATGGCTTTGTAAATCCCAAGGTAGAGAGAAAATTATACTTCAAACTATTAGTGAAAGAATTATCATAAATAGCCCTATATTACAAACTTAGCAATCAGTTATCATGGCGGAGATGGGTTCTTACGGTTAGAGGTTCAAATATGTGAATTAAAGTCCCTTTGAGACATGTTGTACAGCAATGCATAGAATAGAGAAATCCCCTTTTGATGGTATTTGTGGACTATGAAAAAACCTTTGATAGTGTGCACCATCCAATTTTGTGGAGAGTCCTGCGTTATTATGGAATTCCTCTTAAATATGTAAATTTGATTATGTCTGTTCATGAGCATAGCAAGTGCAAAGTTAATGTTAATGGAGTCTCATCAAGTGAGTTTCCAGTGAACAGCGGAGTACTCCAAGGGAAAGTGTTGTCACCTATGTTGTTTATCCTCCTCATGGACTTTGTAATGTGTAGAACAGAGATGGTGGAGAAGGATTGGACTGGATTGGTGATAGGAATTTAGCAGACCTAGAATATGCTGATGATGCTGTCCTTCTTAGCAGAACACCACAAGATTTGCAATGCTTGCATACCAGAATGCATGAAATATCACACGAGGTGGGACTGAAGATAAATAGAAGAAAGACAGAGATGATGAGAATGGAATATGCAATGGAAGATGAAATATCATTGGAAGGGGAAAGGATTAATGAGGTAGAATCATTTAAGAATTTAGGAACAATGATCTCCAATACAGGGTCTTTAGAATTAGAGTTTAGTGAAAGACTGAAAATAGCAAATCAGACAATGGCTAGCTTAAGTAAAATTTGGAAATCAAATCGCCTAAAATTTCATATAAAAATCCGACTATACATCAGTTTAGTGAGATCAGTGTTACTCTATAGACATGAGTCATCGTATGACAATGAAACAAACTCCAATAGATTTTGTAGATTTGAGAATAAAGCCCCCAGAAGGATATTAGGAGTTGAATGGCAGGACAGGATCAGAAATGAAATTATAAGAGAGATTACTCGAGTACCATATGTGGACGAGATCATGATGAGGGGTAGATGGAGATGGTTTGGGCATGCTCTTCGCACTCCCCAAGAGAGATTAGTTCACCAAACATTTAACTGGCCTCCACAAGGCACTCAAAGAATTGGAAGACCCAGGCCTCCATGGCTTAGGACTATAAAGCCCGAAGTAGATGATGAATGGAGAAGTATTGAATTAAAAGCTCAAGATAGAGACGACTGGCGAAATGTAACAGAGGCCCTTTGCGTCAATAGGCATAGGAGGAGATGATGATGATGATGATATATCTCTTTCGACAACCGAGTTGATAAGTAGAATGTCTATTCCCGTATAAATTCAAAAGGTATAGGCTCAAATACTGACCCGGGTAAATAAACTTTTCTTGCTTAATTCATCTTTGGGGCAGATCCCTTGTGACGCCACCCTCTTTGAAGGGGATGATGGAGCAGACTACACACACAAACACACATACACACACACACACACACACACATATATATATATATATATATATATATATATATATATATATATATATATACATACATATATGTGTGTATATATAGTCCAATGCAGGACAAAGGCCTCACATATGTCCTTATATGTGTCTGTTAACAGTCCCTCTATGACAGTCTATACGAGCAAATTTTCTTAGCTCGCCAATCCATCGTCATTTATTCCTTCTCCTCTTTCGTTTGCAATATATTGGGACCCATTCTGTTTTTATTTTTATAAATCTATTATCTGTCATTCTTATCATATGTCCTGCCGAGGTCCATTTCTTTTTCTTGTTGTTAGAATATCCTCTACTTTAGCTCGCTCTCGTATTCATGTTGCCTTACTTCTGTTTCTTAGTGTCAATCCCTTCATTATTTTTTCCATAGCTCTTTGAGTTGTAACAAACTTATGTTCTAAGCCTTTAGTAAGGCTCCAAGTTTCTAATGTATAGTAATACTGGTAGGATAATCTGATCAAATACATTTCTTTTTAGAGAAGAGGCATTTTACATTTCATAATCTCATCTGATTATACGAAAAGCTCTTCACCTCATGCTTATTCTTCTTTTAATTTCGATCTCATGTCCTGGGGAAACACTGTCTGTCCTCAGTATTTATATTCATTAACAATCTCTAGTCTAGACGTGCGTCCATAACCCTTACATGTCTCTGCACTTTCATTAAACATTATCCCAGTTATACTTATATTCATTTACAGTCCTACATTTCTGATTTCTCTATCTAATATATATATATATATATATATATATATATATATATATATATATATATATATATATATATATATATATGCAAATTACCAAAAATTTATAAATCTGAGTTAAACAACCCATATAATTTCCATATGGATAGACGATAAAATATATATATGTCTACATGGTAAACTTGTATAAGACATGAACCTATGTATAGGAATATATCGTAGTAAACTCAAAAAAAGAAAAAGAAAAAGAAAATATGGAAAGTATAATATGAACACAACTTTGGATGATAAGGTCATATTTATTAGAGAAGGGTGTTCCAAGTAATAAGTTGCTATAGCTCCTTATATACTGGAAAATAACTAAGTTCAAATGAAGGCTACAAATTTCCCGCTTTTCCTACACAAACGACAAACTTTGTCGACGGGAAAATAATCAGGTTCGTAACCAGTTACATATTAAACTTGAGCTAAAAGGAATATAAACTTTTTGTTTGGGGAAACTATTAACTTTGTGTATGGGGTGGGAGAGATATTAAACAAATGAATTATTCATAAGCAAACTTAATCTAATGAGTCGGACTTCGTAACATATTTTAAACCACGTTTTAGGATAGCCGACAGAGGAAAAGTTTATCATCACTGTCAGATTTATATATATAGAAAATTGTAATTTTATTCACAGAGACATAAATTTTTTTTAGAAAACTTGTTTAAATTCGCTCTTGTGTTACCGTTGGCATCTTCCACCATTTCCCAATCTTACTTCCGGGTCCAACCTAGTCTTTTACCCCTCGTTAGAAAGGGGACTGATAAAGCACGAAGACGTCTTTGGAGCAAATTAAAAACAAACACGATTCCTAATTATGGCACTCCGAGAATTCACTCCTTTATCATCTCAGTCCCTCCTCCCCCTCCACTCCTTCGCTTTATTCCCTCCCTCATCACCAATAACACTATACCACTTCTCGGAAAGTTCTTCTATATATTTATTGCCTATTGACTTCCTCTGTTTGTCAGTTATACTTTTACTACATCCTCACAGCTAATCTTAACGTAATTTTTATGAAAAAAAAAAAAAAAAAAAAAAAAAAAAAAAAAAAAAAAAAAAATATCATCATCACTTTAGCGACATTTAGATTAGAACCATTTGACAGAGCAAATCGATTGGACTTCAGGTTGTAAAACTTAAGATTAAGAACCAATACCAACGAAATAAAGTCTAATAATAACAGCAATAACAGCACCGTAATAAGCGGAAAGTACATGAAACTGTTTAAGATATACCATCATCATTTCCTCCTACGCCTATTGACGCAAAGCACCTCATGATATATGGCGTAAAATATAAGTTTGTACGATTAGCAAATAAAGGGACCATACGAAGATTACAAAATATTAATTAATATTCAAACACATTGCAAGGTATGCATATACACTTAAGCATACACACACTAACACACACAATCACTCACAGACAAACACATACACACACACGCATACACACACACACACACATATATATATATATATATATATATATATATATATATATATATATATATGATAAATTTTGCACATTTAAACGTGTTTTTCATATTCAAATAAGCCATATAAATTTTTTATACATTTATGTCTGGATTCTCTTAACGACCTCGGGATCAGAGCCCCAGGCGAAATCACACAAAGACAAGAGCTTGTGACCGGCCGGGAATCGAACCCTGGCCAAGTGGTTTAGTCACTGTCTATACAAGCTTGCCGACCAGGTTTCGATTCCCGGCCGGTCACACGCTCTTGTCTTTGTGTGATTTCGCCTGGGGCTCTGATCCCGAGATCGTTAAGAGAATCCAGACATTAAAGTATCAAAAATTTATACGGCTTATTTGAATATATATATATATATATATAAATATATATATATATATATATATATATATATATATATATATATATATATATATATATATATATATATATATATATAATCATTACTCACGTTCATTCACTTACCAGCTCCTTAAAGTTAACATATTGTGTTTTACACAATACATACAAAAGAAAGCTCGAACGTTTATCTTTCAAAGTTTGATAATAACTAATGTATCTTTTAACATTTTGTTACCAGTTTATACACATTTTCTTCCTTTTTTTCCTCGTTGCAAAGTGATTGAGCTAAATATTTGAGTTACAACGAGGTTTGTTATGCAAGGAACTATCTTGAAAAGAATGATGCATTTTGAAACCTAAAAGTATTTGAGAAACCAGTTTCACTGAAAAATCTTGATCATATATCTTAAAATGCTACAATAAAGGTAGTTTTTTCGGTGCTATGTAAATTCCACCCACGAAAATTCCACCCACGAACATTCCTCCCACCAAATTCCACCCACGAAAATTTCACCCACGTCAAGTTCCACCCACGGAAATTCCACCCACAAAGAATTTCTACGTGGGAAAGGAAACAGACAATTTTTAAAACATTAAATAATATTTATTGATTGTATCCATTGAAAGTGAGGTTGAAATTACTATTATTCATATGGGAAAGGAAACACAAACAATTTTTAAAACATAAAATAATAGTTATTGATTGTATCCATTGATAGTGAGGTTGAAATTACTGTTATACATATGGTAAAGGAAACAGACAATTTTTAATACATAAAATAATATTTATTGATTGTATCCATTTCGTATTGCAACCTATACAAAATTAAAATTCAAACAAAAGAAATTAAATTTATTTAACCATGCAAGTTATGTGCTATACCTTTTAGAAATTCTAATATGCATGATGGCTCATAATTTTCTACAAGATTTATAAGTCTATTTATAGACTTATACTTCTTTCTTTTCTGAGCCTCGTCTCCTCGTCTTAAATGAATAATTTTAGTTTGGGTTAGAGCTTCCTCTTTTTGGAGTGATGAGCAAAGTGTCCATAAATTTGGATGGATACTTGTTAACGGCGTTCTTAGAGCACTATTGAAACCTTCCACATGATTGTTTGTCCTAGGCACGTTATTTAGAGTACGCTCATGTACATTCCACATTTCGATAGGGAAAAGAGGTTCAACTCTCCGTCTCCGTTCACCTCTTCCACGTTGGACACCAATATAGGTCTGCTCAAAATAAGTAATAAATTCTGTTGGTAGATCTTCATCATCAGAGAGAAGTTCAAATCCATCAACAACATCGTGGATGGGTAAAAAAGCTAAAGCATTGAAGCATTTTACTTTCAATGCAAAAGAAGGGTCAGTATTATACTGAACCTTCTTACCTATTTCACAAATTTTACGCCAACAGGACTGACCTAAATGAAATAAACATCCTGAAATATCAGCACTTACGAACACTGAGGTGAAAGCATTGTGAATTGATGATTCAGAATCCATGATGCATTGGCTTGGTTGACTGTTTGGACGCAATTCAAAGATAGCTAAAAAAAGTCACCTGTAGGTAGCCTCTTGTTTATTTGGCAACAGTGCAAAAACGCGAGGGAAAGACCTTCCTTTCAAGAAGAAATGGATCGTGAATAGCTGGGTCCAGAGATTGGGAGAAGCTTTAAAAGTTCCGTCACAAGACCATATGTTATTTGTAGATATATCATCTAATCCCGCTTCCGTTGCAAATATTAAGATACGATCCGAGTCCTCTACACCACTATCATACGCTAAGAAAAGTGATCCATCAGGAAGATATTCATAAGAATCTGGAATTTCATATCCTGTGCGAGATGTCGGAAGAGCAGGAATTCCTAAAGTAGTTCGTCTCCAGTTCTGAATATTACGAGAAAGGTTGCGTACATTTTGTAGTTGGGATTTTGCACTTTCGTCTAGCGACTGAGTGGCACTTGCTATTATATCTCTGGTCGATGTTCCACTTCCACCATGAATCGCATCACGCATTTCACTCACAGCAACTCGTGCAACAACAGCTCCTTGCGAAGCGGGATGACTATGCTTACCCGAACTATATAGCAATGTAGGCTCATTACAATTACAAGGCGTGTGAATACGCGCCTTGCAGCCTTGATAAAATCGTTCGCATCGCCAGTATGTTTTAGTTTTTGCAGGATTATCACGGTGCTTTCCTCGTCATACAATTTTTTCTTTTTCTTTTCACTTAAGATACACCTTAAAGCCATTCTAAATATACCAAAGTAAAAAATGCTTGAGTAAATATACCATCAGGAAAAGGCTTCTGTAAATATGCCAAAAAGGAAATACACTTCTTATTATACACTTCTTTAATATAAACAAACAACTGTTTCAAGAATAGCCTATAGGATAATGATTGTTTAACGAAGATAGTTCTTTAAAATAAACAAACAAATGTTTCAAGAATAGTCTGTGGGATAGTGATTGTTTAACGAAGATAGTTCTTTAAAATAAACAAACAACTGTTTCAATACTAGTCTGTAGGATGGTGATTGTTTAACAAAGATAGTTGTTTAAAATGATCACCCACAATATATATATATATATATATATATATATATATATATATATATATATATATATATATATATATATATATATATATATATATATATATGTGTGTGTATGTGTGTGTATACATATATATAATAAAAAAAGTTGTAACATTTAAACCTTCAGTTATTGATGCGAAATAAACAAAGTTTCATTTGGTCTAATGATTAAATAAATGAAAGAAAATAGAAAAATATTGAAAATATGGGTGGAACTTTCGTGGGTGGAATTTTACATGGGTGAAATTTTCGTGGGTGGAATTTGGTGGGTGGAATTTTCGTGGGTGGAATTTTCGTGGGTGGAATTTTCGGACCACGAGTTTTTTCACCTGTTTCCCTCCCTACTACTTTATACCTTACGCTCTCTCGCATAAGTCTGTTCCTCTTTTCCTCACAAGAGAAGGGGCGCAATAAAGGAGCAAAAATATCCGATAACGTCTTCTTGTATAATGACGCTTCTTGGTCTCCTACGTTATTTTTTTTTTCTTATCGGTCGTTTCCGATCTTAATTTTCCACCCGAATGGTCTTTAGAGACAGCAAACTTTGAACAGGGGTAAAACAATGGTAGATAAGTTCTTCCTTTTTTTCGAATGAATGGACTTGAACAATGATTTCCTCGAGTCTTCCTTTTTCCTCTTTACTTTTCTACCATATGACTTTTTTCTGCTGATTACAAGGGTTGATAGCAGTCTTCGGATTTAAAATACCAATATATTTTTTTTTAATACTTTTTCTTCTCTATATTACATATCGACCTTTCATTGTTTGCTTATATCCTAACCATGTTTTGTTATCAATTCAAGCTCAAACATTGTATATACTAAAGCAGGAAGCCAGATACTCCAACAACGAAGGTCAGTTATATGAAATGAACAAAACGGTTGACTTTAAGCTACTTCCCATTCATCAATGTCAGCGTTACGTCAGTCAGGGTCATCCGCGACTGATCTTAGTAATTCCTCTTTCTCTAACAACTTTAAATGATAAGTCCGCAAAATGGCTTCTGTATAACTGAATGAGGAAACTCCTTGATCATTTTTCCCTAATGTTTGATTATTATATTTATTTCGGCTACCGATAGGTGGCAGGTTGGGAAATTTATAATTTGAATGTTTCAAAAACTTTTGTTTAATAATGCTGAGATATCTCAACACTCTGAAGAGCAGTCTCTCTCTCTCTCTCTCTCTCTCTCTCTCTCTCTCTCTCTCTCTCTCTCTCTCTCTCTCTCTCTCTCTCTCTCTCTCAAATAGCAAGATTCTTGTTTGAAATGAGTTTAAAAAATTTTGGAAAAGAAAAGGCTATCAACGTATCATGGGGGTATACAGAGCTGCAAATACTGCACAAGCATTATTTATTTTTTTTCATGAAAATGTGATATTCAAAAGTATAAATGCAATACATATATGGAAATAAATGCATTTTTATTTTTAAAAATGAGGCTCCATTCTCATCCAACTCATCCGCAGCTCTTTCTCGAACACCCAAACATAGCAAAAAGTTTTACGTCATCAACCATCGTAACTTATTTCTATAGCTCCATCTTTTTGGTCTCAATTTACTCACATGAACTTATTCTCGCCATCGTTGGTTTTGCTCCTTCTCTTACAAAGACTCTTAAAACACTTTTCATCTTTACCGGGACTTCAATTCATGGCAACATCCGGCATTCGTCTTCATACAAACTTGAACCTGTACCTATTCTTTCCTTCGTCTTTACATACATATGTGTTTAGCATTTACGGTAATATATAATGTTAAATATTTAAACACTTGAAGACATACTTATACTGAAGTTACTATTAAAATTTTTCTCATATAATGATATACACAAATTCTATACATAACAACAAAATGACAGAGAGCAGCAAAGCAGGACCAAACCATGGACCTAACTAATTAGAATCCAGTGCTCTAGCAATAAACTATAAAAACACTTTATATACAAAAAAAAATCTCACAGGTATGTTATAGCTCAGTGGTAGAGCAGTAGACTCGAATGAATGAGGTCAGTGGTTTGATCCCGACTTGCTACCCTCTGAGTATATCTGTATTTTGTATAGGATTTTGTACAGCGCTGGCTTGCTGCACCGGTAGTTGGTGATTCAAATCCCTAAGGAGCGGATTATCAATTATCATTCTTATCAATAAATATACGATATTACTGTACATAATGTATATGAAACGTCGTTAACAATATGTACGTGAACAGAATGTGTTCCCTCAATGGGGCTAATCTAGTTCCTGCCACGAATGCAGTTGCATGGGCAGTTGTGATGTTTCCTCTCAATTGAACTTTCTTCAGTCGAGTGGACAAATTGTTACCTGATGCTTCCTCGGACTCATTATTTTTGTACAGTTGAAAGAAGCCCTCAGGGTAGGTTCATCAAGTTGGATATATAGGCTAAAGGCTATAAACTCCTTATGCACCCTGACGAAATACAACATCACGAAGAGTTAATAAGAATTGTAACAAGAATCCAACATATCAATTCTATCTGTTATTAAAAAATGCAAGAGTTTACAGAAAAGGTAGAGTAAGCGACGCCAGCTAAACTGGAGAGGTTGGAGGAGGGTCAAGACAGAGGGGGTGGGGGTGGGGGGGGGAGAGGGGAGGGACGGGGGAGTGTAAGTTTTCGAATTGCTTGACTTACTTAACCGATTATGACAAGAGTAAACATCTTAATTAACGGGATTTGCCAATGTATGATAATGTAAAAAAAAATATGGGGAGGTCTATAGAGCGCTGTGTCAAATTAACATTCTGATTAAGTAATTAGTATGGGAGAAATTAAAGATAAACACACTATTTTTTGCCTGAAATGCATAGAAGTCCAAACCTATTATATGGTCTCAATTCAAAACTCTTATACCCCTGCATTCATAAACAGGAGATGAGGTAAAAAGAACTCACTTCACTCAAATAGTAGGATAAAGGAGGGAGTGAGATTGATTAATAATGATAACTAAATCAAGCATTCAAAATATCACCACCTGCTACTGTCAGAATAAAGAAATAAAAAGCCAGAACTCAAGACTTTCCCTAACGTCCTACCATATCTAACAAAAATATGTAAATAACATATGTACAGTACCTTCAATTATTCCAACAGTCTTACTCACTACAAACAACCACTGCGTTAACTACCTCTTTCGCTCTCTAGCTCTCATTCTCTCGTGGTCTGAAAAATTTGGCACACCAAAACACAGCAAATGTTGAAAAAAAAAAAAAAATAAACATAAAAATCGATCCTCCACAATAAATGGGATGTACAACTCCATTTAAACAATAAGTAATAAACTCTCCGATATGTCATTTATGTTTAGACATATGAGATAATATATATGTGTATATATATATATATATATATATATATATATATATATATATGATGAAAATAAACACGATGTTGCATTCAACAGAAATAAATTTCTACCTCACTTTAGATAGGACCCAATTGGTAACACCAATAATGGTTCGATCCCAGTTTGAGGTAGAAGTTTATTTCTATTGAACGAGACATTGTGTTAATATTCGTCATATATTGACTCATTGGGGGTAATTACAATTAAATATAATAAAATAGGTCATCAGGTGGGTCGAAAAGTTGGCTAAAACTTACTGCTATGTCTGACTGTTTTATATATATATATATATATATATATATATATATATATATATATATATATATATATGAGAGAGAGAGAGAGAGAGAGAGAGAGAGAGAGAGAGAGAGAGAGAGAGAGAGAGAGAGAGAGAGAGAGAGAGAGAGAGAGAGAGAGAGAAACGTATGGGAATACTGGATTCTTTAATGCTAAAGACCACAAAGAAAATGAAGCAAAATTTATCGTCGTGACTGGTTTCGTCTATTAACACATATCCGAAAGGACTTTTGAAAATGCTTGAAAAGGCCATCCAATAAGCAGCAAGCTGTTGTTCAACCTATCTTGTGGCGTGTATTAATATATATATATATATATATATATATATACATATATATATTATATATATATATATATATATATATATATATATATATATATATATAGATAAATAGATAGATAGATAGATAGATAGAAAAAAAGAGCGATATGTAACAAACAGCAATGTTAATGAAAATTCAATAAAAATTTCATTGATTGGTAAGAGGCAAAAAGCCCTTTTTTTCATTTCTCAATTTTCCTTTCTAAAGCGAGGAATTACTACTAAATTATATGAAAAATTCGGGCCCTTAATACCCAATTTCAACTTTCAACGTTAAAGTCTGAGAAGCGGAAGAAAAAATGAATGATAAAGTAGATAAAGAAAAACCGATGTTGAAAATATCAGAGGATACTCGTAACCTGTTTAGGGGGGGGGGGGAGCCCCTCACCGCAAGCATGTCATAACATTACGGTTTCAAGAGGAAGTAAGGCAGGAAATCACCTTTTCCCCGGAAGTGCACTATCGCTCTTATTACTTTACTAGGAAAAAAAATAACAGGTGCCATGCAGAGTGTAGGTAAATGAACGCTATTAAAGAGTAAAGATCATAGGAGAATGATATAACTGTTCCGGGTTGAGCGTAGAAAGTTGAAAGAAATATGGAGGGTTTGGGAACAGTTTTTCTTCTTCTTTTATAAACGGAGAAAGTCTGGAAGGTTTCACATTTACTTCAAACAGGTTAAATTAACGTTCAATAAAGACTGTTCATTTAATGATGTACGAAATGTAACCTTTACAGAGGTTACATAAAGCATGAACCAACAATTAAAGCAAGCTCTTCGTAAAATTATTTAATCAATACTATAACTCAGCACTTTTTAGGCAGTATTAATATTTTCTTACCATTGTTATCCCTGCCATAATATTCTAACTTTTCTCCGAACTTACTTATTTTAGAGATGAAAATTTTTCATTTGTGCTTATCGTCATGCATGATTAAGATAAAGGTGATATGGAAAAGTGTTTCAAAAACACATGGAAATCGATATACCATTAATGCTTTTGAATTATTTAGAAAAACTCCGTGCTATTAATTATATCAAAGCTCTTGTTGTTGTTGTTGACTCTCTGGTAATAGTATACCACTAGTAGATTTCTATTACCAATACAAAAACCTACAGTATGTTTTCACTAAGAACAGATCTCTAAATTATCTGTGTAAATAAAAAATTGTTACAATAGATTTTCCGATTACGAAATATCTATATTATACGGCAAAATATGTAATTTTACGAAATGATGCATACCGTTGATTAATACTTTTGTCATTCGATGCAAAAATGGAATGAAAATTATACCATGTAAATGAGTTTTGTTTGATATATTTTTTCTGAAAAAAAAAATATATATTACAAAATACTTTTATACAAGGGATTTCTAGATGTCACAGATACTGCCAAAATATATTCTTATTATCTAAGGATAATTTCCAATAATAAGAATATTGTAACAACGGTATATTTTGCATAATTATCAGCTGTGCCATTTTATAGATATGAGTCTCACATCATCAGTCATTTGGAGAAATCTTTTCAGTGTATCTAGTTGGAAGTAAGTATCGGACTTACATTTTAAATAAACACTTCCGTGACTGGAAAAGCTATATAAGACAATTTTTTAATTTTACTGTATAAATGAAAAATATAATTATTATATAAAAGCAGTTTTTTACCACAGATTATGTATATATATAATTTATATATATATATATATATATATATATATATATATATATATATATATATATATACTCACACAGACACAGACACACACATATATATACATATATATATATATATATATATATATATTTATATATATATATACATTTATACCCACATATATATACACACACACGCACATACACTATATAAATAAATATATATATGTATATATATATACATATATATATATATATATATATATATATATTTATATATATATATATATATATATATATATATATATATATATATATAAATCATGTTATTTATTATCACGGAAAAAAATCGATACCTTCCATTTGACATTAATATTCATCCCCAGGATCAACATGTTATTTCAAGGTTTTCTCGATGTATCACAAACCTACCGCCATTAGCGTATGTATCAAATAAGTCGGGAAATGAGTTAGGATTATGTATATTTCAAAACATGTCCTCCTCCTACTCTCGCTACTTTCCTGCTATAAATTCGATGTGATGTAGATCAAGCAACAAGTATTCCGAGTAACCTGTTAAGACGAGAGAATAATGGTGCTTTCAATTACAAAGGGGTAGGAAAGATATTGCGAAAACCTGCCGATAGCTTTGTGTGTTGCGTCCCTTTATGGAAAAGGGTTTCTTGCCTCTTGTGGCATAATTCAACTGGAATTGCATACAAGAGACATATAAATATATATCTATATATATATATATATATATATATATATATATATATATATATATATATATATATATATATGTATATATATATATATATTCATATATGTATGTATATATATATTTATTTATTTATGTATGTAAACATATATATATATATATATATATATATATATATATATATATATATATATATATATATATATATATATATTTTACATATATAAACATATATTATATATATACACATATATTATATATACACATATATATATATTTATTATATAAACATATATATAAATGTATATATATATATATATATATATATAAAATCTCATATGTCTCTTAACGTTACACACGCTAGGTGAAATGTCCTATATGACCTATCCCAAGGATCTTTGACCTATTGAATATCAAAATGATCAATTTGATCAGATTTTTACGTGAATAATATGCTATACACAAGCAAACACGGATTTGACTTGAAAATTCAAACCCATTTTTTTTTTCTTCAGAAAATATTAAATTCTTACAGGAAATTTTTTAATATTCCATTCAATTGTTTTTCTGTAATCCTACTATCAGATAGGTTTTCAGACCAATTTCACCAAAACCTAACCTCTGTGTTAAAGATAACAAGATGAAGAAACCCTCAGTCTTCCCCAGAATTAGATAAGAATTTTATGAAAATTCATTCTTTTTTCATCGAAGCTGAATAAAAGCTTAAATCAATTCAAATCAACAGTACAAAAGATGATCGGAAAGGTATGATAGAATTTCCTGATCATTTAACTATTGACTAATTTTAGAGAGAGAGAGAGAGAGAGAGAGAGAGAGAGAGAGAGAGAGAGAGAGAGAGAGAGAGAGAGAGAGAAATCACATCAATGGGCGGTATTCATAAAGAAAAGGATATGCTTACACTTGCAAAATATGAAGGGAATCCTTCTACTTGTATTCATAAACATTTCAAGCAAAAGCTTCTACTTTTAGAGCAAAAGCATATCCTTATAATCACATAAAAGTAAATGGTTATACATAAAGAAGACCCTTTACTTCATATAAAGAGCATATGCTTCGAAAAGCTGAGTCTGGTCAGTAGCAGACGGCAGTTCGAAGAGAAAGGTTGTTCTGTCCGATTCTCAGCACGATGGCAGATTTTGTGGATGTGAGGCATGACAATACATGCCCCGTTTACCCACACTTGATCGTGATTTCAAGATGTTATTCCGTTTTGAAGAATAAAATGTACAGTGGCTTGCGGACAGATATCTTGTCCACACCTGGAATCTCGATGAAATATCAAGGTTAAGCCATAACTTGGTGATATGCATTTTACATTTGCTTTTGCATGTATAAACAGTTGGGAGAATACGAAGGCTGCTGTATTTAGGGATGTATGTATGTACAAACAGTATATATGTATGTATGTATATATATATATATATATATATATATATATATATATATATATATATATATGTGTGTGTGTGTGTGTGTGTGTGTGTACAGGACATGCAAATATACTGTATTCATATAAAATATATATATATATATATATATATATATATATATATATATATATATATTATATTATATATATATGTATATGTATGTATGTGTATATATATACAGTATATATATATATATATATATATATATATATATATACATATACTATATATATATGTATATGTATATATATATATATATGTCTGTGTATATATATGTATACATATACATCGTATAAATATACATATATACACAGAATACTCATATACTGCAAAAGCTTATATGCATGCATGTATATACACATATATAAACTATATATATATATATATATATATATATATATATATATATAAATCGATTCCTACCAGAAATAGATTGTTCTAAATCCCAAACCTGAAATAATTTAGCTGAAATCATCTATTTCAATTCGGTTTGCTTTAAACCTCAATTACCCTTCAAAACTTTTCAACTCAAATCCATAAATCAAATCACGTAGTTTATTATTATTATTATTATTATTATTATTATTATTATTATTATTATTATTATTATTATTATTATTATTATTATTATTATTATTATTATTATTATTATTATAAAACAAGAATGGAATTTTTCGCGAGTCCTAAAAGAATTCGGAAGAAAATCTTCTCGGATTTCCAAATGGCTTCAGAAGAAATAGCCATAGACTTAACATGGAATTCTGAATGCCTGCAGAACGGAATCTCAGAACGGTATCGGAAGAAAACTTTCCCGGATTTCCAAATGGCTTCAGAAAAAATAGCCATAGACTTGGCATGGAATTCTGAATGCCTCCAGAACGGAATCTCAGAACGGTTTCGGAAGAAAACTTTCCCGAATTTCCAAAAGTCTTCAAAGGACATAGCCGTATACTTAACATGGATTTCTGAATGACTCCAGAACTGAAATTTCCTCCCCGAGCTTCAAATGACTTCTGAAGACCTGATCTTCATTTTTTCAAACGTAGCCTGCAACACCTCACATGATCTGTATGTAGCTGGCGAAATCTAACCAAGGAATTGCGCGTCAATGGGAGTAATAGGAAATGAGTTGATGACTGGGAGAAAGATTTCACTTAACTTACAGAGATCGCGTTCTGGCGGAATAGGAACTGCCGGTAAGAATTATGTGTTACGTCTTCGGAACACCAACTACAGATGGTTTTGGTTGCTGTCGAAGTTGCCGATCGTTCGTTTTATATCGCCCGACCTATAGAAAGACACGGGATCTTCCGTTGGCAGCTGAGCTTTGAAAATCATAATGTATGCGCCTTGAAGGATCCTTTGCTTGGGCTTTTGCGACGATGTCTTCTTAAAGGAGACTCTTGGAAAAAGTACGAGGCTTTGTATCGGTGCAAAAACGGATTGCAGGGAATGAGGATGGAGGCAGAATGGTTCAACTGAACGGTGAGTGACGTGTAGTCCTTCAACAGGATTGTCCCAAAATTCGCCATTGAAGTAAGGACATATCCAGACGACAATGGTAAATATATGTTGCTCGTCATTTACTTTGGCATGATAGTGTATGCGGAGAAATCGATAGTATTCATCTCTTTACTCATTGCCCAGATAGGTAAAGAATAAATACCTTCGATTTCCCTGAGGAATCTGACGAAGTGAGGACTCGCGGCACTGAAATCTCTTTTGAAATCTAGAAGGACACTGACGAACTAAGGAAAAGAGACAATGAAATCTCGAAAGAAACAGATAATCTAATGAAAGAAGATCTTGAAAACTAGAAGACAGGAGAGAACAGCGAAGAGGAGCCTCTAATGCCAGAGGTAAGACACCTAAAAATAGAGAGCCTCTAATGCTAGAAGTAAGGCACCTCAAAATATAGATCGAAGACCCTCTAATGCTAAAAGTATGGAACCTAGAAATATATGTCAAAGAACTTCTAATGCTAGAAGTGTGGGAGCTAAAGAGAGAGGTCAAAAAACTTCTAATGTTAGAGGTGTGGGAGCTATAAAGAGAGGTCAAAGAACTTCTAATGCTTGAGGTAAGGGAGCTGAAAAGAGGTCAAAGAACTTCTAATGCTAGAGGTGTGGGAGCTAAAAAGAGGTCAAAGAACTTCTAATGCTAGAGGTGTGGGAGCTAAAAAGAGGTCAAAGAACTTCTAATGCTAGAGGTGTGGGAGCTAAAGAGGTCAAAGAACTTCTAATGCTAGAGGTGTGGGAGCTAAAAAGAAGTCAAAGAACTTCTAATGCTAGAGGTGTGGGAGCTAAAAAGAGGTAAAAGGACTTCTAATGCTAGAGGTGTGGGAGCTAAAAAGAGGTCAAAAAACTTCTAATGCTAGAGGTGTGGGAGCTAAAAAGAGGTCAAAAAACTTCTAATGCTAGAGGTGTTGGAGCTAAAAAGAGGTAAAAAAACTTCTAATGCTAGAGGTGTGGGAGCTAAAAAGAGGTCAAAGAACTTCTAATGCTAGAGGTGTGGGAACTAAAAAGAGGTAAAAAAACTTCTAATGCAAGAGGTGTGGGAGCTAAAAAGAGGTCAAAGAACCTCTAATGCTAGAGGTGTGGGAGCTAAAAAGAAGTCAAAGAACTTCTAATGCAATGGGTGGGGGAGCTAAAAAGAGGTCAAAGAACTTCTAATGCAAGGGGTGTGGGAGCTAAAAAGAGGTCAAAGAACTTCTAATGCAAGGGGTGTGGGAGCTAAAAAGAGGTCAAAGAACCTCTAATGCTAGAGGTGTGGGAGCTAAAAAGAGGTCAAAGAACTTCTAATGCAAGGGGTGTGGGAGCTAAAAAGAGGTCAAAGAACTTCTAATGCTAGAGGTGTGGGAGCTAAAAAGAGGTCAAAGAACCTCTAATGCAAGAGGTGTGGGAGCTAAAAAGAAGTCAACAAACTTCTAATGCAATGGGTGTGGGAGCTAAAAAAAGAGGTCAAAGAACTTCTAATGCAAGGGGTGTGGGAGCTAAAAAGAGGTCAAAGAACTTCTAATGCAAGGGGTGGGGAAGCTAAAAAGAGGTCAAAGAACTTCTAATGCAAGGGGTGTGGGAGCTAAAAAGAGGTCAAAGAACTTCTAATGCAAGGGGTGTGGGAACTAAAAAGAGGTCAAAGAACTTCTAATGCAAGGGGTGGGGGAGCTAAAAAGAGGTCAAAGAACTTCTAATGCAAGTGGTGTGGGAGCTAAAAAGAGGTCAAAGAACTTCTAATGCAAGGGGTGTGGAAGCTAAAAAGAGGTCAAAGAACTTCTAATGCAAGGGGTGTGGGAGCTAAAAAGAGGTCAAAGAACTTCTAATGAAAGGGGTGTGGAAGCTAAAAAGAGGTCAAAGAACTTCTAATGCAAGGGGTGTGGGAGCTAAAAAGAGGTCAAAGAACTTTTAATGCAAGAGGTGGGGGAGCTAAAAAGAGGTCAAAGAACTTCTAATGCAAGGGGTGGGGGAGCTAAAAAGAGGTCAAAGAACTTCTAATGCAAGTGGTGTGGGAGCTAAAAAGAGGTCAAAGAACTTCTAATGCAAGGGGTGTGGAAGCTAAAAAGAGGTCAAAGAACTTCTAATGCAAGGGGTGTGGGAGCTAAAAAGAGGTCAAAGCACTTCTAATGAAAGGGGTGTGGGAGCTAAAAAGAGGTCAAAGAACTTCTAATGCAAGGGGTGTGGGAACTAAAACGAGGTCAAAGAACTTCTAATGCAAGGGGTGGGGGAGCTAAAAAGAGGTCAAAGAACTTCTAATGCAAGGGGTGTGGGAGCTAAAAAGAGGTCAAAGAACTTTTAATGCAAGAGGTGGGGGAGCTAAAAAGAGGTCAAAGAACTTCTAATGCAAGGGGTGGGGGATAGATGTCACCAGCGAGGCTTTGGGGAAGGCGCGGCGGCGTCTGTGTTCTTTCTGATGCGTAAACTTAATTAAATACAAGTAAAAACAGGGCATTAAATACGTATTATAAATACTAAACTCTTTCTTATCTTGACAGCACAAATGAAATCTTACAAGTTCCAACATGTAACTAAGCGCTCCCGAAACACGAGTCTACCTTTTACTTCTGCTTGGAGGATATCCTCGCAAGTAAAAGGTAATCATTATGAATATGGAAAGAAAGATTTGCTTATACTTCTACCTTTTGCTTCAGGGAATTACCTTGTACTTCTACCTTATGCTTACAAGGATATCCTTCATTTGTATGAATACCTCCCAATATGCCATTACCCTTTTTTTTTTATTTTTAATAAGAACTATCGTTAATAAATCTTCACTTTTTGGTGTAACTTATCAGCTCCCCCTTTTCTTAAACCAGATGCCTTTGCCATTCACAGTCAAAAGGAAAAGACAACACTTTAGGCTGATTATTGGTTTCCTGAACAAAACTGGCTAGTTTAGCTTTTCCATCCCAGGGAAATTAAAATTCTTTACTGAATCTTGTAGCTTATAGAGGTGTAGACCTAGATAGTTTTTTCATTTGTTTTCTATAAAAACAGCTGATTTATTAGCTTCTAAGTTATCTGGTATTTTTAGTGAGTTAGCAGGAAGAAGTTCCTTTTGCACCTGAAAAATTCGTAATGTGACTGCATTAGGCAAATGTGTTTATGGCACCTCTAGCTCTGCGATTACCGTACAATTTCCATAACTCTCTTATTATGTAATGTTTTTTTGGCCTTTTAGCAAAATGCTTAAATAGATATGCTGAAAGTAATTATCTGTTCCGTAGTTTGCAATTTGGCTTTCACAAAGACTATGGGGCATGATACCCTTTTCACAATTTCCAATGTTGTAGAATAATCCATTGATTGTGATCCTGACTTTAGTACTGCCTTTGACCGTGGTAATCATGACGCCCTTATTTTCAAACTTGAACAGATACGAATAGGTGTGTCTTTTCTTAGCATCAACTGCAACGAATTGTTGTTTGTGGGTACCATATTGTCTACAGGGATATAATATCTGGTGTTCCTCAGGGTAGTGTTCTTTGCCCATTACTTTTCATATTATATGTATATATGTGGTTTGGCCTTGAAAAACAAGCTTGTTGCATATGCAAATGATGTTACACTCTTTGCATCAGTTCTATTCCCTGAATGCAAACCTGTGGTTGTTGAATCCTTTAAGAAAGATCTAAATAAAATGAGTGAATGGAGCAAAAATATGGGTTATGAAACTGAACCCTAACAAAACTCCAATTTTGATTGTAAGTCAGTCAAGGATAGCTGCTTCTTTATAGCCATATCTTTTCACTGAAAATGTCTTTAACTGTATACAATTCATCTAAAATTTTAGGTTTGATTCTGGATTACAAATTTAATTCTAAGAAACAAAATAGGCTGTTTCTTCTTTAATTGTGCAAATTATTGGTATACTAAGAGTCTTTTGAAGATAGGTGATCAATCTATCCTGAGGAATTAATATAACTCACTCTGCTATGTTTTTAATATTATTCTCCTGTCTGGTCTTCAGCTGCTGACTGACCTTAATTTGATGGACAAAAACTTGCGATCTATTCAATTTCTAACCTTTAATCTAGATATTTATCTTCTTTTAACACGAATAGTCCCACAGTATAGCAGGGTCAGCTCGAGTCAACTTTCTTTATCTATTTCTATTCATAGCACGTTCTCCTCTAAGTCCCACCTCACCCACATTGCTCCTCACCACATCCATCTATCTGACCTGCTAACACCTCACACTCATCCTCCCCACCCCTGGCATGTTCTCAGCTTTCTTGATTAGTTCCACATTTTCTCTTCTTATTACATGGCCATGGTATCTCATACGAGCTTTCCTAGCTGCTATTTTGCATTTCAAATACCAGATATTCTTCATATATTTTGACCCTCCCTCCTTTTCAGGAGTGACATTCCAGCAATTCCTCTCACCATCCTCATCTCGGTTCTTTCCAACAGTCCCTCCTCTTTCATCTTAAGTGTTCAAGTCTCTGCCACACATAATTGTACAGGCCTGAAAACCGTATTATGAATCTTCATTTGAGCCTTAATGGCATTTTCTTGTCTAAAGCAACTCCAGTTACTCTCTATTTTCACCATACTTCTTTCACTCTGTCTCACTGCGTTCTCAATACCATCCTCCTCTGTTATTATTGATCCACAGTAGTTAAACTAATTGTTCTATTTTAGTGCTGTATAATCTTCACATTTGAATATTTAGTTCTTTATACCATTCTCTACTAATAATCACTGGCTCTGTCTTTCCAAAGTTTACATTCAATCCTTGCATTTCTAGATCTCCCACTCAGAGTAGGTCCTTAAAGGGGGCCATCCTCCAAAGGGAATGCCTCAGTCTCCCCATATTTTGTCTGTATGAGTGTTCTTGCCCCTTCGAGCATCACCCTCACTAAACTTACTAATTCTCTGGCACTCCTTTCTTTCTCTAACATCAACAGACAAACCTTGGTATGCTGCCAAATAATCTTTCGTGTATCCTTCTAGGTAATTCTCTATTAATCTCAGGCACTGCATACTAAGAAATCTTTCCTGTTTCCTTCTTTATTAATCTCAGGCACTGCATACCAAGTAATCTTTCTTATTTCCTTCTCTGTTAATCTCAGGCACTCCATACTAAGTAATCTTTCGTGTATCCTCCTAGACAATTCTCTATTAATCCCATGCATTGCATACCAAGTAATCTTTCATGTTTCCTTCTAGATACTTCTCTATTAATATCGGGCACTGCATACCAAGAAATCTTTCCTGTTTCTTTCTAGATACTTCTCTATTAATCTCAGGCATTATCCTTCAGTTAGGTCTTTTGTTCATGTTGCATCAGACTTTTCATAATTCTTACCATCCTTTACATTCAATCCTCCCATATAATATGTATATATATATATATATATATATATATATATATATATAGTGTATATATATATATATATATATATATATATATATATATATATATTTAACGTTGTTACTGATCTTAATATATCTCATTTATTTTTCATATATCTCAATTATAGTCTATTCGCTACTTCCCTATTACCCTTTCGTAATAGGGGCCCTTCAGCTTGTAGCATTTTGCTTTTCCAATTTAGGTTGCAGCTTGGTTAGTCGTAGTCGTAGTCGTAGTAGTAGTAGTAGTAGTAGTAGTAGTAGTAGTAGTAGTAGTTGCTCCTTGGTAATAAGATTTTTCTTTACAGAATGGCTCATACTATATTTTACTAAAGGCTTTAGAAAGTTACAAACGATACAAAAAATCACTGATTTAACTGACATAATCATTTACTCACGAAATTGAGAGATGTCTAAAGGTAATAAAATGTCTAATTAACACACCAAGAAATCTAATCACAGTTTAAAATGCTTAAGATTTAATGACAATATTTTTTGGTGAAACCCTAATCTTCAAACCATTAAATTAATCAATCTGAATAACCTAACCCGGTCTATTTGATTTTACTTGAATATAGAATCAATTATTATTATCATTATTATTATTACTAGCCAAGCTACAACCCTAGTTGGAAAAGCAAGATGCTATAAGCCCAAGGGCTCCACTAGGGAAAAATAGCCCACTGAGAAAAGAAATTAACGTTGTCTACTGTTCTTATATAGTTTGCGTTTGCACAAACCAGGAAATCAGCTTAGTTAACACAGTATGTTTGTATTCCCTTACATGTAATGTACGGCGTGGCCAACAGGTGGCGCGGAGCTTCAGTTATCAGGTTATTCTAAGATATCAAGCTTTGGAAGATGATGTATGTTGCGAGAGGAGGAATTCCGCATAGGGGATTGCTCTCAATGAATTAGTCATATAAGGACGATATTCTCTTCCTGCTTTGGAAAAACCGAAGACAGATAAAGAAAGAGGGAAAGAAAGGCCGCCATAAATTGATAAAGTTGGCGACCGTCTCATAAGAGAGAAAGAAACCGGAAGGAGGAGATAAGAAACGAGAGAAATTGCAACCGACTTCAGCATAATTGCCAAAGAAGGTGAAATCCCATTGGTATGAATTATAGGCGAAATCTCCAACTTCCATTTGCAAGACAAAAGACAACATACATCTCTCCTGGACGATCGCCAACAGTTGGGGAGGTTCCATTGCCGTTCGGTCTTGAAATGTCTCTTTCCGCGTCTTTGATTTCTTTTTCTCTAATGTACTTTCTTTATTATATATAATCCGAATCACTGATGGAAACAAATAATACTTAATTTCTTTAAGAACTTTATATTTACCTGTTGCATAATTCATTGCATTAAGGAAGTTATGTTCGAAACTTTTAAGGCTCTCTAAATTTATTCCTTACCTTTACTTATAAGTTACCACTGGCACCATAAGAAACATCGTATTTCATAAATAAACCTCTGAAGAAGTCTAATGTTATATCAATCCAATGGAACAATCTCCAACAGATTTAGTAGATTTTGAGAACAAACCCCTCAGAAGAATATGGGTAGTTAAATAAGCAACACAGGCCTACATGGGTGAGGACTATGAAGCGTAATGTAGGAAATGATGAATGGAGTAATGTACAGTAGATTTAAAAGGTCAAGATAGAGACGACTGGCGAAATATAACCGAGGCCCTTTGCGTTAATACACGTAGGAGATGATCATGATGATATGAAAATCAGAACAAATCCACAAGCACCTTGTTTTAATATTGAACCAAGCTTTTGTTAGTGAACATATTGTTGATGAAAAAAACTATTTAATTACAAAAAGGTAATTTTCTCGAGCAAAATTGAAAGTGCGTAAAGTGCCATATTAAAACCACCTTGGCCGTCAAGTGAAAGATGTTTCCTTTCAAGATAGCTTCTCAAGTCTTTTCAAAAAAAAAAAAATATAAGAAAAAAAGTGACTTTAAACTAATGACAGGTCTAAAAATTAGTGCCATTCTGCAAATGTCTATATAATTAATTATCGGAGGTAGATAAAGTCTTGAAAAGTTGCTTTGAATAAAAGACAATAAACAAATTCCCCCCAAACGATTAGATAAACACAAAAAGACCAAATTAAACAGGAAGACTCGAGGGAAAATGGTTTCACTTTTTAAATAAGTGTTGATTCCTAACAATAGACAAGGCTATCAAGTTTTTCCAAATGAGAGAACGTATTAAAAGAGATTAATTAGACAGAGTTTACACAAAATGAGAACTGTGCTTGTGAAGGTCTCAACAGCTGGCGTGATCGTCTAAGTAAAAACGAATTTTGATTTGAAATTACTTTATAACAGTTAAAAATACAGGAAAACAACAATCAATGAAAGTTTAGCTGCTCCTTTTAAAACATTTCTTAGTATTTAATAGAATACAAACTTTCTTTCAACAATTAGGAAAAGATAAATAACTAAACATATAATATAATATTACTACAAATAACAACGTTAAACAGATAAGTAGCCAATAAAATGTGAAACGAGCCTTTATGTCAATCTGTCCAACAGAAATAATGAGACCCAAGAATACTTTATTGTTATGAGAGACTCTGTTCGTAATGTTTATGTAGTAGATTCTGTCTATCAAAAGTAGCAATAGCTAAATAACTACATAAAGCTTACACTGCTTCTTCTCTATTGACAAGTACTTCATAGCAATCAATGAGTGTCAGCACATTTTCATTTCCACAAAGCCGATGTTATTAAACCAAATGCCTATTCCTTTTATAGGAAGATACCGGTTGAGATAATCAAGATATTATTATTATTATTATTATTATTATTATTATTATTATTATTATTATTATTATTAGCTAAGCTACAACCCTAGTTGGAAAAGCAAGATGCTATAAGCCCAAGGTCTCCAACAGGGAAAAAAAGCCCAGTGAGGAAAGGATATAAGGAAATAAATAAACTACAAGAGAAGTAATGAACAACTAAAACAAAATATTTTAAGATAAGTAGTAACATTCAAATAGATCTTTCATATATAAATTATAAAAACTTAAAAAAAAAGCAAGAGGAAGAGAAATAAAATAGCATAGTATGTATTTGACTCCTAGCTATAAGGATATTGTTAGAGCCCTTAAGAGGGCACTAATGGCTGCAAGGTTTCCTTCAATCTCCTTTTGTAGGGCAAGGCGTCTTTATATTACATATCACATTATCATTTGGGAAATAGAGCAGTCAGTAGTAACCTGAAGCAGCAGAAAATGATAGTACTTAATAATAAGGTTAACATTAAGCGTAACACTTAAATGAATTCCATGAGATTATATTATTGGTCCGAGGGTCACAGATTACTAAACTACTTGAATATCATTAATCACATAAAACACAAAAGAAAAAAAAAAATACTGGAAAGGAAAAAGGGGCTTGCTAGAGATTTAGGGGCCAGGTGGTGAGGTAGTAAAGAGGGGCCCCTTCTCTCTTACCCTGGTGAGAGTCGAGTGAAGCTCGATTAGCTGGAGAGGAGGGGATACTAATGAAAAAAAAAAAAATCAATCAATCACTTTTAGGTGCAGTTTTATACTTGCCAACATACTATTAGGGTTGGTTTTCTAGATACTTTGAAAATAAAACCGTAATTCTAAATTTATACTCCCGTACTTTTTGTTTCTGACCCTTGTTTGGAGGCCTCCTCTCTTGGAGGTTATGAGAGGGCATTTTCAAAATGGGCCACCCTCGTCCCCTCTTTGCTATGCCACTGGAAAAATGTTATATGGCATAACATACAGTTTTAGAATCAAGTCAATTATAAATAATCGCAAGGGATATACATCAGTCTGTGTCACATATATCTATAGTTTTGATAGACAAAATATTTGTTTTTTCTTACTATAGCAAAATAGTACCAATAAAAAAGGCACATTATTCAAATGATAACCTTATTCGATGAGGGAACGTGTCCATCCACCTTAAAACCACCACTGAAAAATTAAACGATATAGTGTAGGGCAGAGTCTATATATCTGCATTGGCACTAGCGTAGATTTCATAAATTTTCAATGCAACGAGAGAGAGAGAGAGAGAGAGAGAGAGAGAGAGAGAGACAGAGAGAGAGAGAGAGAGAGAGACTATTCCGAGAACATATCAGCCGCTGCATTCATTGACAAGCCAATTTACCAGGAACCTTTAGGCCACGAGGCAGTTTAAACTTTAAACTGTTGAAGTATGTCGACTCAGAACCGTGAACTCTGTCAGGAATGTTACAAGTAAGAAGGGTAAAAGAAAAAAAAATATGTGTGAAGCTAATAACTAAATTCTAAAAGGAAATAAAAAGAACCCAGCAAATTACTTTAGATGACGAATTCAATTTTTTTTTATCATACAACCAGAGGACTATCACACGAAGTTACCGAGCGAGAAATTGCAATAATTTTTCTTTTTGGTATTTCATTCTAGTTTGTATTTAATGACTAAATTTTTATCCAAAAGTTTGAGCCATGTAGGAACGAATATCTATCACAACTTTCAAGATTTACCTTTGCGAATGAATGTGTTTAATCACTATAAATCATGTAACAATGATTTCTAAAGATACTTATATATGTTTCACAGAGCTCCCAATTCCGCATATTTTTTAGTTCTTTTGAAGTTTATGTATCTACTTACCGACTCTAATTCTATTTATGTCTTTATTTTCAATATGTTTGTGTCCCATAACAAAAGTGTATATCGGCATTTACTGCCGCTATTGTCATCGTTTCACTCGCCTGGTCTCAGGATCCCCGGCTGTAGATCCCAACCCGAATTTTAACTTCTCTTTTCAATAACAAACCATAAAAGTTTTAGCGAGTTGCTATTGGCAGAATTTGCAGATTTATGGAGCAGTAAATTCCGCTTTTACAAAATATCTTTTTCTTTCATATCTGTGATGTCCACAAAGGGAATTTCTCCTGTTTTTTAACTATCGAACATATCTATAGTATTTATGGTTCGATTTTCCTCCATAGAAGTAAATTTCGAATATATTTAAGGACAAAACATTTCGTTAGCATTTCCCCCCAGCCTTTAGTTTTAAAAAGGGTTGTAAATATTGATTGATTAAGTTTTCAGGATATCCTAAAACATCTAAATATGAGTTAAAATACGAGGTATTCTATATATATATATATATATATATATATATATATATATATATATATATATATATATATATATATACTGTATATATATATACAAGAGAGAGAGAGAGAGAGAGAGAGAGAGAGAGAGAGAGAGAGAGAGAGAGAGAGAGAGAGAGAGAGAGAGAGAGAGAGAGAAGATATATACGTGAGTCTTTCACAAATGTCTATTCTTAAAAGGAAATGTCTTGGCCTAGGCTAAATGCCTCTCTTGTTAGATAAGTCATGTATGTTTTGTCACTGGCTCAATGTCAGTCTGTTTGCAAAATTTAAAGAAAAAAAATTATGATATTGCAAAGTTTTTTTTTTTTTAACTTGTGCAAGTATTCTTTGGCCTCGGCTTCATGATTAACTCCGCTGATTTTGATGAAGTCATCACTATGTTTCTCATGACAATTACAGCATGAAATTTCCATCGATTTCCTACAGTTGTTTGTCGTTTGAGCGAGTTACTCAGCAGATGTTTTTTTATCGAAATTACCAGAAAAGGTGTTCGATCGTTCGATGGTTATTGATTATAATTCTAATAATAATCATTGCTGCTTTTGTTATTGTATAATAACGAGGAAAATATGGACGCTTGGCGATTGTCTGTATTCGATGATTACACCTTTATCTTGAGGGGAAAAAAAGTGGAATGAAAAAAAGGGCCTAGAGAATGGGGGGGGGGGGGGGGTCAGGTAGTAAAGATGGGGCCCCTCTCCCTTAATCTGGTGAGAGTCGAGGGAGGCCCGATTAGCTGGAGAGGAGGGCATACTAATGAAAAGAAAATCAATCAATCACTTTTAGGTGCAGTTTTATACTTGCCAACATACTATTAAGGCTGGTTTTCTAGATACTTTGAAAATAAAACCGTAATTCTATATGTATACTCATGTACTTTTTTTCTGGCCCTGGTTTGGAGGCTTCCTCTCTTGGAGGGTATGAGAGGGTATTTTCAAAATGGGCCACCCTTAGCTATGCTATTGGAAAAAAAAATTATATGGCATAACATGCAGTTTTAGAATCAAGTCAATTATAAATAATCGCAAGGGATATACATCAGTCTGTGTCACAAATATCTATACAGGTTTGATGGATAAAATATTTGTTTTATCTTAGTATAGTCAAACAGTACAAGTAAAAAAGGCACATTCTTTAAATGGTAACCTTATTCGATGAGGGAACGTGTCCAACCATATTAGAACCACCAATGAAAAATTAAGCGATATAGTGTAGGGCAGAGTCAATATATCTGCATTGACACTAGCGCAGATTTCATAAATTTTCAATGCAACGAGAGAGAGAGAGAGAGAGAGAGAGAGAGAGAGAGAGAGAGAGAGAGAGAGAGAGAGAGAGAGAGAGAATTCTGAGAACATATCAGCCGCTGCATTCATTGACAAGCCAATTTACCACGAAGGCCACGAGGCAGTTTAAACTTTAAACTGTTGAAGTATGTCGACTCAGAACCGTGAACTCTGTCACAAGTAAGAAGGGTAAAACAAAATATATGTAAAGCTAATAACTAAAATCTAAAATGAAACAAAAAGAACCCAATAAATTATAAGATGAACTCAAATTTATTTTCTATACATCCAAGGAACCAACACACGAGGCACCAAGCGAGAAATTGCAGTAATTTTTCTTTTTTTCTTTGAGGTATTTCATTGTATTTTGTATTTAATGACTAAATTTTTATCCAAAATTTTCAGCCATGTAGGGACGAATTTCTATCACAACTTTCAAGATTTACCTTTGCGAATGAATGTGTTTAATCATTATAAATCAAGTAACAATGTTTCTTAAGATATTTATATATTATGTTTCACAGAGCTCCCAATTCTGCATACTTTTTGGTTCGTTTGAAGTTTATGTATCTACTTGCGCCTTTAATTCTATTTATGTCTTTATTTTCAATATGTTTGTGTCCCATTCCAAAAGTGTATCTCCCGCATTTACTGCCGCTATTGTCATCGTTTCACTCGCCTAGTCTCAGGATTTTATGGTTTGTTATTGAAAAGAGAAGTTAAAATTCGGGTTGGGATCTACTCCCAACCCGAATTTTAACTTCTCTTTTCAATAACAAACCATAAAAGTTTTTAGCGAGTTGCTATTGGCAGAATTTGCAGATTTATGGAGCAGTAAATTCCGCTTTTACAAAATATCTTTTTCTTTCATATCTGTGATGTCCACAAAGGAAATTTGTTTTTTTTTTCTTTTTTAACTATCGAACATATCTATAGTTTTTACGGTTCGACTTTCCTTCATAGAAGTAAATTTTTAATGTATTTAAGGACAAAACATTTCCTGCCTTTCGGTAAAAAAGGGATGTGAATATTGATTGATTAAGTTTTCAGGATATCCTAACATCTACAAATGAGAGTTGAAATACGAGGTATTATGTATATATATATATATATATATATATATATATATATATATATATATATATATAAATATATATATATATATATATATATATATATATATATATATATATATATATATATATATATATATATATATAGAGAGAGAGAGAGAGAGAGAGAGAGAGAGAGAGAGAGAGAGAGAGAGAGAGAGAGAGATAAGAGTCTTTCAAAACTTTCTATTCTTACAAGGAAATGTCTTGGCCAAGGCTATATGCATCTCTAGTTTGATAGGTCATGCATGTTTTGTCAATGGCTCAATGTCAGTCTGTTTGCAAAACTAAAAATTAATAATATTGCAAGGATTTTTTTAACTTGTGCAAATGTTCTTTGGCCTCGGCCTCGTGATTAACTACGCTGGTTTTGATGAAGTCATCACTATGTTTTTCATTACAATTATAGCATGAAATTTCAATCGATTTCCTACAGTAGTTCGTCGTTTGGACGAGTCATTCAGCAGATATTTTTTTTTTCCTATCGAATTACCAGAAAAGCTGTTCGTTGTTCAAAAGTTATTGATTATAATTATAATCATTGTTGTTTTTGTTATTGTATAAAAAAATGTTTTCCTTAAGAAGAAAATATAGATGCTTGGCAATAGTCTGTATTCAATAATTACAACTGTTTCTTGAGGAATACCATTCATGTAATTTCCTATTATAATTGAGTCTAGTCAACCGAAGATGCTCACCAGTGTTGACGGAGGGAAATAGAGAGAAGGGGCTGTGATGCCAACCCGATAATAAAGGTGTGGCGTTTTACGAGTTCTTCACCGGGTTGTAAAAGCTTCAAGTGTGTAGGCCGTCGGGTTGTTAACATTTGGAAACCTTCCATTCCGGGGTGATATAATCATCTGTGGTTATCCCTTTTTATGTCCCTCCGTGGATTAGCAAAGGAGGCCATAAATAGACCCTCTGTCTTTCCAACGAACCGATCTGAACTGGAATAGGTCTAACGTTTATGGAGTTTTTATCTTTCATATCTAACTTTTCTGGATTTTTTTTTCTTTTGTATTTCACCAGTTATCTTTCATATAAGAATAATTTGAAATTTTGTGTGAACATCATTATATATTTTCTTTGCAAATTATAGGCTATAGGCCTATTA
>NC_090730.1:142776085-142791085 GCF_036898095.1 Palaemon carinicauda
TGTATGTATATATATGTATATACACACATATATATGAATGAATATATATATATATATATATATATATATATATATATATATATATATGAACAATAATCAGTTTCCTTTACAAGGAGTTAGTTTCAAAGAAGCTAAATAAGAAATCCACGTCCATATTTATACTTTTAATACTGTATTGGTGATGATATCATAGGCAATAAACTTTTTATAAGCCTGAGTCACCCCCCTACACCTACACAGAAGCATCATAAGTGCACGTTGAATACCCTTAATCACACTGCGCCACTTTTCTTTATCATGTTGGCGCTCTTGCGTTTCCTGGATACCACATCCCTTCCTTTCAAATTATGCATCCTTCATCTATCCAACGCCTTTTATGCTTTTCCGTCTTAATTCAGGGCATTTCCGAATCTAATCTATCATCGTTTGTCTCTTCTCTTTACCCTGGGTTCGGCAATCTTTCCTTAGGAAATAGTTATTTTAATGTTATTGTTTCTTAAAATATTTTATTTTTCCTTATTTCCTTTCCTCATTCGGCTATTTTCCCTGTTGGGACCCCTAGGCTTATAGCATCCTGCTTTTCAACTAGGATTGTAGCTTAGCAAGTAGTAATAATAATAATAATAATAATAATAATAATAATAATAATAATAATAATAATAGACAATGGAATTCTCTTCACAACCTTTTCTTCATGGTGGTGACTTTGTCATTGTAGAGTGCCCGGAGCTTACCTCCAGATGGGGGCTTTCATACCAGGAATCATAAACCCCAATGGTGACTCCAAATGTTAAACATCATCTGGATAATCGCAATATTTTGGTGATAGCTTTCCCGATTTCATACCCTTTTCTACCAGGTTTGCCATCTGTCAAATAACTACTATATACACGATTTACTTACTCTGTTAGAAAAGGTATAATGAGTTTTTACCTTTCTGTGTATTATGATAATGAAATTAATTTTCATATAAATTATTATTATTATTATCCTCATCATCATTATTATTATTATTATTATTATTAATTTTATCATTATTATTATTATTATTATAATTATTATTATTTTTATTACTATTATTATAGTAGTAGTAGTAGTAGTAGTAGTAGTAGTAGTAGTCGTACCTAAGCTACAACGCTAGTTGGAAAAGCAGAATGCTATAAGCCCAAGGGTTCCAGCAGAGAAAAATAGCCCAGTGAGGGAAGGAAATAATGAAATGAATAAATCATATGAGAAGCAATGAACAAAAGGGTTGCCTCCACGATCAGAGGGTGAATTTTCCCAATTTTTTTTTCTTTGCTAAAAGTCTTCCTTTTGCCTATCAGAAGGCCGTGATATGTGTAGAATTCATCTCCAGCCTCTATAATGCCCCCCCCCCCCCTGGTCATCAACGCCCTCCTTATGTTAATAGTAAAAATACGAAATATCATTAGTAATTTTCTAATTTTTTTAGTTTACCCCTTAAAAACTGTTCAAAGTCGTTTTCTCATATCAGTGACATCAAAGAAAATGGGCTCAGGGGTGACTATGATTTTATATCCAATATTTTCGTCATCAGACAAAAATCGTAATTTCTCGTTTTTTCTTTTTCGGGAGAGGGGTGTATTTCTTTGCTTGTCCTGCTCTTATGCCTTAAGTAATATAATATTTAGATGTTTTAGGCCATCAAGTGACATAATACCTAGAAAAACACAGAAGGTTTTTTCCCTAAATCGAAATTTTAATTTTTGGTGAATATTTATTTCTAGGTATCCCTCCATCACCAGCCGGGCTTTCACTAAAGTTAATGCTCGTTTTTTTCTTGCTGTGTGCTTATTTACTGTTCGATTTTGATAAAACTTTGTCTGCTTGTTCCAGGTGGACAAACAAACATAATTCCAGAGCGAATTTCAATTCAAGACATTAGTTTCTCACTGGTCACCAAACAAATTTTAAGTCGCTAGCTCCGATTTTCACATTTTTATTCATAAAATCCTTTATTTTCCCTGTAGGATGATAAAACTTACAGAGGATATGCCTTATTATAGTGCTAATAATGCCTGAAAATTTCATTAGCGTGTCTTGATTAGTGTATTTTTGGGAAATATTTTTTACGATTGGCACCCCTTGAAAGGGGAGCCTACCCAAAACATTTCAAAAACAGTAACAATATAGATCTTTCATATATAAACTATAAAAAGACTTGTGTCAACCTTTTCAACATAAAAACATTTGCTGCAGGTTTGAACTTTTGAAGTTCTATCGATTCAACTACCCGATTAGGAAGATCATTCCACAACTTGGTCACAGCTGGATTGATTGATTGATTAGGAGTTATCCGGCATCCTGACAGGGTCACAGCTGAAATAAGACTTCTAGAATACTGTGTAGTATTGAGCCTCATGATGGAGAAGGCCTGGCTACTAGAATTAACTGCATAGCCTACCTAGTATTAGGAACAGGATGGTAATGTCCGGACTTATCTTATTATACAATCACATGGTAATTCAACATTACTCTAATTGAATACCTGTTGTCATTTTCAACGTATTATAAAAGGTCTACATAACATTGCTTAATAATACCAATGAAATTGGCAAAAAATAAACCCCACAATAGTTCTCTCTCTCTCTCTCTCTCTCTCTCTCTCTCTCTCTCTCTCTCTCTCTCTCTCTCTCTCTCTCTCTCTCTCTCTCTCTCTCTCTCTCTAACACACACACAAAACTATAAAAGTCCCTGCTGTCATTCTCAAGGCATTATAAAAGGCTTATATAGTATTTTTAATACCCAGGAAATTGACTGAAAATAAACCACACCATAGTTCTTCCCCCCTTTCGCTCTCTCTCTCTCTCTCTCTCTCTCTCTCTCTCTCTCTCTCTCTCTCTCTCTCTCTCTCCTCCTCTCTCTCTCTCTCTCTCTCTCTCATAATAAAACTTTAACTGCTCCCGTCCTTCTTTACGAGGCGAATTAGCTCTCATTCGCAGATGTAAAGATCCTTTGTGGTGTTACCATTCCATTTTCATAAAATATAATGGGGGGGGGAGGGAATTCAAGAAATGCTATCTATGGGGCAAATGTACCACTTGTTGGTTCAAGGCTGAGGTTAATATCTGGCTCAAGGTTGGGGTTAATCTCTGGTTCAAGACCAAGGTTAATCTCTGGTTCAAGGCTGGGGTTAATCTCTGGTCCAAGGCTGGGGTTAATCTTCGGTTCACGGCTGGGGTTAATCTCTGGTTCACGCGGAGCTTGGACAGATTGTTCTGACAGTTCTGTATGAACTACCATCACGAAGTGGCGAATCTTTGAAACTTGTAAACTTAGCACCTTTGTTCTCAAACAAGAGAACTAAATTTAGCATTTACTTCCGTTCATACAGATGCCGAGGCAAGGAATATTGTAAAATTATGAAACAAAAATTAATGCTGCAGCGTAATTGTGAAATAACGTTGTTGCTTCAAAAACTAATAATTTGCCGTTTCCTAATCGGATGAAGCAGAAAAAACACTATGAAGAAAGAAACTATTATTATGAACCAAACGTTTGAGGGATATGAGCAATAGGATTTCTCAATACCTCTTAAAATGATGAGCTATCATTCCTGTCGAAAAAAATAGCTGTAACCTTTGCGAAGAGTGGCGTTAAATTTGGTATAAACTAGAAATGCATAACAACCCAACACTGACGAGTGGTTTTGATGAAATAGATATACTAATACCACCAATGCCGACAATGTTAATGATATAAATATTACGAAGTAATATTTGAAGTTAAAGGGGGAACAACCCTGTTTATTGCAATGCAAAAAAGGTATCACTATTAAGAGAAAAATTATCATAAAAACAGTTGCATAATTCACATATACTGTGTACGTACACACACACACACACACACACACACACACACATATATATATATATATATATATATATATATATATATATATATATAGGTGCTCTTCCAATATGTGATCTACCGGGTTGTTTCTCTTCCAATATGTGATCTACCGAGTTGTTTACATTCCAATATGTGATCTACACAATAACAACCCATATTTCCCCAACAAACTTGCAAACTACCGGGTTTTTAAACCACGTAGTTGTTTACCCATTAATTATCCATTATTAACCATTAAACATAGCAAAATATCTAGTTGTCAGCATTCCAGTATAAACAAAACAATCTTCAAAAGTTAAATTTGAAATATCCATTTGAATTATTTATTTGGAATACAACCCATATAATGTGGACGCACGCAGAGTTTGTAAGGAACGTTATTTATAATGAAGAAACAGCTGTAGCCTACTTACGTGAAAAGAATTTATTGGATGATCCTGAAGTTGTTGCCATTAATTGTGACAAGTGCGGAAGTGTTATGAAAAATAAAAGACGTAAAGTGAAAGGAAGTTTTGTACCTGTAATGAGATGTCCAGTGAAAGGGTGTCAAACTTTTAAAAGTGCTCGTACTGGAAACAGTTTTTTTCATTACTCTGATTTAAATAATAAGACGAATTGCAAACTTTCCTTATGCCAGATTCTGGATATTGTGTATTTTTTTGTGTGTGAAACCCCTATCAAATATGCTGAAGTTATCACTGGACGATCTCATTCCACACTAGTTGACTGGTATAACATGTGCCGTGAAGTTTGTACTAAAATAGTTCAGCAAAAAGGTCAGATGGTCGGGACTACTACAGAGCCAATACAGATAGATGAAGCTAGATTTGCTGGCAGGAGGAAATATAACCGTGGAAGACTACTTCAAGGAAATCTTGGCCCAGAATCAACAGACAGTGAAGCAGAAATTGAAAATAATAGGAATCACGGCAACAGGATAGACGGCCCTTGGGTGTTCGGTTTAAAGAAGGGTCTTGACTGTCGTTATTTTTTTGTTGATCGTCGAGACAGAAATACACTTTTACCAATAATAATTCGTGAATGTGCACAGGGATCAGTAATACATTCAGACGAGTGGCCGGCTTATGGCACCTTGAATTCTCATGGATTTTTACATTCCACTGTTAACCATCAACGGCATTACGTCGACCCAAATACTGGAACGCATACCCAGTCAATAGAAAGATCGTGGTTAGACGCAAAAATAAAAATTTTGCTAACGATGAGAGGTACCGCTATACATATGCTTCAGTCACATCTGGATGAATACTGTTATAGAATGATGAGAAAAGAATCTGTAGATTTATATTCTGACTTTTTAAATGATATTAGAGAGGTCTATCGTTAAATGTCTTGATTTTTACCTTTTTCCATTTTTGCTATCGTTAAATGTCTATTATTTCCTTTTTAAATTTTTCAAAAAATAGCCAATAATAAATTATTTTTATTTTTATTTTGTCTACTTTTATTCCTAGTAGATCACATGCCATGAACAGTAGATCAATAGTAGATCACAAACCTCCGGTAGATCACATATTGGAAGAGCACCTATATATATATATATATATATATATATATATATATATATATATATATATATATATATATATATATATATATATAGAACACGTGGGCACAGTGTTCTATCTTTTTTCCCTTCCTCGTGTATTTTTGAAGTTTTTATAGTTTATATATGGAAGATATATTTCAAAGTTGTGACTGTCCTTAAAATATTTTATTTTAATTGTTCATTACTTCTCTTGTAGTTTACTTATTTTCTTGTTTTCCTTCGTCACTGGCCTATTTACCTCTGTTGTAGCTTAGCTAATATACATATATATATATATATATATATATATATATATATATATATATATATATATATATATATATAATGAGAATATAATTTTTAATGAAATCTCTACGGGTATACCTATCAAGAAGAGAGATGAATCTGTTACAACAGAGGATGAAGAAAAGCATCGTTGGAACAAGGTCACGAATAGGAGACACGAAGGGAACAGCGGAGTACTCCAAGGGAATGTGTTGTCCCCTAAGCAGTTTATCCTCCTCGGGGATTTTGTAACGCGTAGAACAGTTGGAGATGGCGGAGAAGGATTAAACATGATTGTTAATAGGAAATTACTTGACTTAGAGTATGCTGACAATGAAGTCCTTATTAACAGAACACCACAGGAATTGCAACGCTTTCTTATCAGAATGCATGAAATATCATATGAAGTTGGGCTCAAGATAAATAGAAGAAAGGCAGAGATGATGAGAACGGAATATACAATGGAAGATGAAATATCATTGGAAGGAGAAATGATTAATGAGGTAGAATCATTCAACTATTTAGGAACTATGATCTCCAATACAGGGTCATTAGAACTGGAGTTTAGTGAAAGATTGAAAAAAAGCAAATCAGACAATGGCTTGGTTAAGTAAAATTTGGAAATCAAATCGCCTGAAATTACATATAAAAATCAGGCTAAATATCAATTTAGTAAAATCTGTGTTACTGTATGGTCATGAGTCGTGGTATGGCAATGAAATATTCTCTCCGACAGATTTACTAAATTTGAGAACAAAGCCCTCAGAAGAATATTAGGAGTCAAATGGCAGGACAGGATTAGAGATAAAACTATAAGAGAGGTTACCCCAGTGCCATATGTGGACGAGATCATGGTGAGGGATAGATGGAGATGGTTTGGACATGCTCTTCACACTCTCCAAGAAAGTTTAGTTCACCAAAATTTCAACTGGGCTTCACAAGACACTAGTAGAGTTGGAAGACCCAGGCCTACATGGCTGAGGACTATGAACCATGAAGTCGGGGACGATGAGTGGAGAAGTATTGAATTAAAAGCTCAAAATAGAGACGACTGGGGAAATCTAACCGAGGCCCTTTACGTCAATAGGCGTAGGAGGAGATGACCATGAATATACAGTACATAATATATATATATATATATATATATATATATATATACATATATTATTATTATATATACATATATATACATACATATATATATATATATATATATATATATATATATATATATATATATATATATATATGGAGCCTCGATGGCTGAGTTGGTTTGGGCAACAAGCTCGGACTTCGTAGAAGTCGTGGCGCGGGTTCAACTCCGCATCCGACCAGTCAGAATGGCGGACACTGCTATCCGTTCAGACAACTCAGGATTATGTACATAATCGACGGATAGGTTTGCGTAAAGCAAATGGGTTTTACAGACTAATACACACACAAACACGGCCATTACAACACCTAAAAACATACCAGACACCTCACACGTCTCGAACTGTCGACCTCAGTACGCCATGACTCCTCGGGCTGGGAGGAATGGCGATGGTGGCTGGTACAACACAATTATACGCTACCGGGGTCTAGCGATGGCAGGTAGGGCAGCCGGTCGGGACTACAGTCCACCCCTAACTCAAAGTAATGTCCTTCAAAATGAAGGCAACCGTGTTAAGGCCGATTCACACGACCCGTTTTCTTTCCGACAGGCTGGGTGGTGGCTAACCGCCGTCGAAATGTTGTACATTCACACGAGGCGTTCCCTTTCCGTTTACCAGCGCGCGGTTTTCATTGTTTACTTAGATTCTATCACGCGAGGACCGAGTAAATTACGATAATTTTGACACTTTAAGATGTTGGTTGATAACTGAGTTGATAAAATAAGTTATGCAACTTCATAATGCTTCATGCACTATGCCAAGAATATTAAAATTGCGATAAATTACCTGTTTTATTTAATGCCTCTCCAGTCATTTTCCATATCTTTTATTTATGTAAATTATTTCTATACATGTTGTTTGCCGTGTCAAACATCTCCACATACCCTTGAAAAAGTTCAAATAACCTCTAATACATGGTGTCAACAACAAACTAACTAATTTCTATGACTATACTATGAGGAAAAGTCGGGGTTGTAGGCCACGAAACGAACGGGTACAATACAGGTCCTCGTTCACACAAAAACATCATCCACCCGCTGGTTGGGACGGGTGGCTAACGACCGTCAAACCGGTCGGGGTTTCTTGGGAAGAAAGCCGAGCCGCCTCGGAAGGGCGACGTCCGAGGGCCGCCGTCTGCCTGACGGGTCGTGTGAACAGTTGCATTTGAATACACGTAAAGGCCGATTCACACGACCCGTTTTCTTTCCGACAGGCTGGGTGGTGGCTAACCGCCGTCGAAATGTTGTACATTCACACGAGGCGTTCCGTATCCGTTTACCAGCGCGCGGTTTTCATTGTTTACTTTGACTCTGTCACGTGAGGACCGAGTAAATTACGATAATTTTGACACTTTAAGATGTTGGTTGATAACTGTGTTGATGAAATAAGTTATGCAACTTCATAATGCTTTATGCACTATGCCAAGAATATTAAAATTGCGATAAATTACCTGTTTTATTTAATGCCTCTCCAGTCATTTTTCATATCTTTTATTTAAGTAAATTATTTCTATACATCTTGTTTGCCATGTCAAATATCTCCTCATACCCTTGAAAAAGTTCAATTAACCTCTAATACATGGTGTCAACAACAAACTAACTAATTTCTATGACTTTATACTATGAGGAAAAGTCGGGGTTGTAGGCCACGAAACGAACGGGTACAATACAGGTCCTCGTTCACACAAAACATCATCCACCCGTTGGCTGGGACGGGTGGCTAACGTCCGTCAAACCGGTCGGGGTTTCTTGGGAAGAAAGCCGAGCCGCCTCGGAAGGGCGACGTCCGAGGGCCGCCGTCTGCCTGACGGGTCGTGTGAACAGTTGCATTTGAATACACGTAAGAAACCTCGACGCCGCTTAACCGACGGCGAGCCTGTCGGAAAGAAAACGGGTCGTGTGAATCGGCCTTAAAGGCCGATTCACACGACCCGTTTTCTTTCCGACAGGCTGGGTGGTGGCTAACCGCCGTCGAAATGTTGTACATTCACACGAGGCGTTCCCTTTCCGTTTACCAGCGCGCGGTTTTCATTGTTTACTTAGATTCTATCACGCGAGGACCGAGTAAATTACGATAATTTTGACACTTTAAGATGTTGGTTGATAACTGAGTTGATAAAATAAGTTATGCAACTTCATAATGCTTCATGCACTATGCCAAGAATATTAAAATTGCGATAAATTACCTGTTTTATTTAATGCCTCTCCAGTCATTTTCCATATCTTTTATTTATGTAAATTATTTCTATACATGTTGTTTGCCGTGTCAAACATCTCCACATACCCTTGAAAAAGTTCAAATAACCTCTAATACATGGTGTCAACAACAAACTAACTAATTTCTATGACTATACTATGAGGAAAAGTCGGGGTTGTAGGCCACGAAACGAACGGGTACAATACAGGTCCTCGTTCACACAAAAACATCATCCACCCGCTGGTTGGGACGGGTGGCTAACGTCCGTCAAACCGGTCGGGGTTTCTTGGGAAGAAAGCCGAGCCGCCTCGGAAGGGCGACGTCCGAGGGCCGCCGTCTGCCTGACGGGTCGTGTGAACAGTTGCATTTGAATACACGTAAAGGCCGATTCACACGACCCGTTTTCTTTCCGACAGGCTGGGTGGTGGCTAACCGCCGTCGAAATGTTGTACATTCACACGAGGCGTTCCGTATCCGTTTACCAGCGCGCGGTTTTCATTGTTTACTTTGACTCTGTCACGTGAGGACCGAGTAAATTACGATAATTTTGACACTTTAAGATGTTGGTTGATAACTGTGTTGATGAAATAAGTTATGCAACTTCATAATGCTTTATGCACTATGCCAAGAATATTAAAATTGCGATAAATTACCTGTTTTATTTAATGCCTCTCCAGTCATTTTTCATATCTTTTATTTAAGTAAATTATTTCTATACATCTTGTTTGCCATGTCAAATATCTCCTCATACCCTTGAAAAAGTTCAATTAACCTCTAATACATGGTGTCAACAACAAACTAACTAATTTCTATGACTTTATACTATGAGGAAAAGTCGGGGTTGTAGGCCACGAAACGAACGGGTACAATACAGGTCTTCGTTCACACAAAACATCATCCACCCGTTGGCTGGGACGGGTGGCTAACGTCCGTCAAACCGGTCGGGGTTTCTTGGGAAGAAAGCCGAGCCGCCTCGGAAGGGCGACGTCCGAGGGCCGCCGTCTGCCTGACGGGTCGTGTGAACAGTTGCATTTGAATACACGTAAGAAACCTAGACGCCGCTTAACCGACGGCGAGCCTGTCGGAAAGAAAACGGGTCGTGTGAATCGGCCTTAAAGGCCGATTCACACGACCCGTTTTCTTTCCGACAGGCTGGGTGGTGGCTAACCGCCGTCGAAATGTTGTACATTCACACGAGGCGTTCCCTTTCCGTTTACCAGCGCGCGGTTTTCATTGTTTACTTAGATTCTATCACGCGAGGACCGAGTAAATTACGATAATTTTGACACTTTAAGATGTTGGTTGATAACTGAGTTGATAAAATAAGTTATGCAACTTCATAATGCTTCATGCACTATGCCAAGAATATTAAAATTGCGATAAATTACCTGTTTTATTTAATGCCTCTCCAGTCATTTTCCATATCTTTTATTTATGTAAATTATTTCTATACATGTTGTTTGCCGTGTCAAACATCTCCACATACCCTTGAAAAAGTTCAAATAACCTCTAATACATGGTGTCAACAACAAACTAACTAATTTCTATGACTATACTATGAGGAAAAGTCGGGGTTGTAGGCCACGAAACGAACGGGTACAATACAGGTCCTCGTTCACACAAAAACATCATCCACCCGCTGGTTGGGACGGGTGGCTAACGTCCGTCAAACCGGTCGGGGTTTCTTGGGAAGAAAGCCGAGCCGCCTCGGAAGGGCGACGTCCGAGGGCCGCCGTCTGCCTGACGGGTCGTGTGAACAGTTGCATTTGAATACACGTAAGAAACCTAGACGCCGCTTAACCGACGGCGAGCCTGTCGGAAAGAAAACGGGTCGTGTGAATCGGCCTTAAGAAACCTTGACGCCGCTTAACCGACGGCGAGCCTGTCGGAAAGAAAACGGGTCGTGTGAATCGGCCTTTACCCCATACGAATGGGAAAAATCATGCTAATAGAGTTCATTCATACATACATACACACACACACACATATATATATATATATATATATATATATATATATATATACATATACATATATATAGATATATACATATATTAATCACTGAAGCGTGAATGAACCACAAGTGAATGAAAGGCATTATTGCTTAATAATTTCACAAACAAAGGTAATCTGTATTGCAATGAGCCGCTTAAACACAATGTACCATACCTTTCTATTTTGTTCTCATTCTACGTTACGGCATCTAGAATATCAAGGGCCTTGCTTCCAAAAGCTCTTTCGCAACAACTTTCCCACACTTTTTAGGCATACCGTTTCGCACAATTTCAAAATATCTAATTGTGTCATACATGCCATGTAAACCATTCACATGAAAGATTTCACCTTCTCCCTTTTATTCCTATTGAACAGCCAAATTCACTTGTGTAAGGGATATTAGGGTCAACATTTATAGCCGGTTGCTATAAGCTTAAGGACTTCAACAGTGAAAATAGCCCAGTGAGGAAAGGAAACAAGGAAAGAGAATAGTGTGCTTCAGTGTACCTCAAGCAAGAAAACTCTGACTCAAGACAGTGGAAGGCAATGGTACAGAGGCTATGGCAGAAGAAGACTGGAGAGCAATGGTTTGATTTTGGGGTGTCCTCTTAGAGGGGCTGCTTACCATAGCTAAAAGTCTCTTCTACCCCTACCAAACGGAAAATATTTGTCACTGAACAATTAAAGTGCAGTAGTTAACCCCTTGAGTGAAGAAGAATTTTTCGGTTGCCAAGTGTATGAGGAGAGATGAGAATGTGTAAAGGATAGGCCAGACTATTAGGTGTATGTGTAGGCCACGGTCCAGATATACAGATATATATAGACCTTGGTGTAGGCACAGGAAAAATGAGCCGTTACTAGAGAGAGATCCAAGTTGTTGTATCATATCATTATTGGCCCCTTTTACATCACTGTAGACTTTTCACGTTGTATTATAGCACTTCAGAGAATGGTCTCTCTCTCTCTCTCTCTCTCTCTCTCTCTCTCTCTCTCTCTCTCTCTCTCCAGATTCACCCTTCATTCTCTCTCTCTCTCTCTCTCTCTCTCTCTCTCTCTCTCTCTCTCTCTCTCTCTCTCTCTCTCTCTCTCTCTCTCTCGCTCTCTCTCTCCAGATTCACCCTTCATTCTCTCTCTCTCTCTCTCTCTCTCTCTCTCCTCTCTCTCTCTCTCTCTCTCCTCTCTCTCTCTCTCTCTTTCCAGAATCACCCTTCCTTCTGTAAGTCGTTGTTTGTTGATGAATTAAATATCTGCACACAGAAGGAAAGAGGTAATCTGCTTGATCTGGTGTAATAATTTGGGAGTCTTCGTTACAACGACATCGCAAATGTCACAGTGTGCTGGTGTTTGGATAAACAAGTTTTAATGATTCACATTCCCCTTGCGTGTTATGTCGCTCTGTTTTCCTTCTCCTTGCGAGAAGCTGTGTTATATCTCGTAATTTTGGATGACATCAAGTTAGGCAGTTGAGGATTCTGAAAGTTACTCACAAGAGTTACAAGGCGTAAAGGCCTTTGGATCATTATGGTTTTTTTCCCTCGTCGTTTCTAGTTATCTGTGGTAGATTGAATAATGTACTTTTTTTATATTTAGATACATATTTTTCAGCAACATCTTTGATATCCAATATTTGTTACAAGTTCCTGGATTTTTTATACACGTTTATTGGAAAGTTTCCAAACAGTAAAATTAATTTTCTATTATTACAATTATTATTACTAGCTTAGCTAAAACCCTACTTCGAAAAGCAGGATGATATACAATAAGCCCAAGGGCTCCAACAAGGAAAAATAGCCCAGAGAGTAAAACATACGAGGAAATAAACAAACTACAAGAGAATTAATGACGAAAATAGTTTGTGGAACTCCCACCAATTTCCTTGTGTTTTCGAGGATCTCAGAAAAAGAATTTGGGTTTCCACTGACGTTAAGAATTGGTGTTCCTCATCTACAAGTAAATCGAAAGGAAGACATTTTGACTGAGGATGGTTGCGTAGAAATTGTATTTCTAACTTTAATACAAAGACAAGATTATTTAAATGTAAACTTAAAGTTATGAAAGATGTAAATTACCTAGAGATGATAAATAAATCCCGATTTGGCTTAACTGTCAATAAGAAATGTTTCAGTCAGAGTAAAAATCATTAAAATTTCTTTAATTCCAAGTTTCTTACAAAACAATAGTTAAAGGTATTTCTTATTATTCACTGAAAGAAAATGCAAATGAATTTATTGAATATGCTATAAACGAAGTTACATTCCACACATACAACGAATAGCCTGGCCTCTTCTTTCCCCATTCTCCTCTATCCTCATAAAGCTGACAACATTGAGACTACCAAACAATTCTTCTTCGCTCAAAGGGTTAACTACTGCACTGTAATTGTTCAGTGGCCTATTTCCTCTCGGTAAGTGTAGAAGAGACTCTTTAGCTATGGTAAGCAGCTCTTCTAGGAGAAGGACACTCCAAAATCAAACTATCGTTCTTTAGTCTTGGGTAGTGTCATATCCTCTGTACGGTCTTTGGTTAGAGTTCTCTTTCTTGAGGGTACACTCGGGCATACTATTCTATCTTATATCTTTTCCTCTTGTTTTTTAAGCTTTTATAGTTTATATATGAAAGATATATTTTACAGTTATTACTGAGCTTGATTTTTTCTATTTTAGTTGTTCATTACTTTTGTAATTTATCATTTCTTCATTCTTTTCCTCACTGGGCTATTTTTTTTCCAGATGGATCCCTTGGGCTTATAGCATTCTGATTTTCCAACTAGCGATGTAGCTATGCTAATAATAATAATAATAATAATAATAATAATAATAATAATAATAACACAAGGATTTTACCTTTGGCAGGAATTTCCACAGCGTTGTAAGCTACATCGGAAAATGGTGCATGAAACTCCGCAAGCAAAGCTTCTTTTAATTCACGCAAAGTTGCGTCTCAGTATGTTCAAACTTTATGGGTATCTTTGAGCCATGCTTGCATGAAATCTTAAGCTTACCAAAGAATATTGAAGTTTAATTTAGCACAGCGCTAAGTAACGCTAGGCATTTTCGTAAAGTAATTACAAATCTCAACAAAAGAAATCTCACCCAACTTAGAAACACAAGTAGAGATGGATTTTAAAATTTCTTGTCATTTCAGTTTGTTCACAGTTATTAAAAAGGTAAAGAAACTGGCAGTTAGACCAATATTAGCTTGATAACTATTCACCCGATAAAGGCTTATTTGAACATCCATGATTCGTAAAAACCGTAATCGTTTTCAAATTTTGTATCATCTGCATAATTGAAATCATAAACAGGTAAACCAGACACGTTAAGAGACTTTCTTCATTTTAACATTTCCATTTACTTGGATAACATTATTATGCACCTCTTTACTACATTGGACTCCTCTGAGGTTACGATCATTTTATCTTTGCCTAAACTTACACAGAATAGTCTGGCATATTCTTTCCACATTCTCCTCTGTCCTCATACAACTGACAACACTGAGCTCACCAAAACAATTCTTCTTCGCTGAAGGTCTTAAACTAGTGCAATGTAATTGTTCAGCAGCTACTTTCCTCTTGATAAGGGTAGAAGAGACCCTTTAGGTATGGTAAGCATTTCTTCTAGGAGAAAGGCACTCCAAAATCAAACCATTGTTCTCTACTGTAGTTATTTCCATGTTTCCGTTCCTCACTTGGCTATTTTATCATGTGGGAGCCCAGGGGCTTATAGCATCCTGCTTTTCCAATTAGGGTTGTAGCTTACATAATAATAATAATAATAATAATAATAATTTTCGTCTTATAAATTTAATACCTTTCAGAAACTCGCCCGCACACATCTAGTTAAGTAGAAACGATTTGAATGAGACTGAGCCTCTACAATAGTTTGGAAAAAAAAATTGCAAAATGAGTCGTATGTACTTTAATAAGCGAACAACAGACCTAGATTATAT
>NC_090730.1:142798585-142806085 GCF_036898095.1 Palaemon carinicauda
GCAAACTCTTTATCAACCAGACATCTTTTCTTCATTACCATCAACTAATATCAACCATTCTTATTCCAAAACCTAGAAGTAACACATGGTCCTTACCTAATTTGTCTCAATACTCAATCAAAAACAATAAGAGGAAAAAACAAAAGAAAAAAAAAAAAACAAGGAGACAGCACATCATTGTCCCAGAACACACATTACTTCAGATTTGCATATTCTAACAAATACTTTAAATCCATCTCAAAAACATAAATTGCTATAAAAACGCACCCTACGTCCTTTTAATACATCTTCACCCACATTACATTTCTAACTAACCTATCATATTTTTTTATCGGTTCACATATACCTCATAAATGTTTTCCCTTTATTCTAAAACTCCTCACAATAAAAGAGTTATTTTCCTGAATATTTTACAACCGGCTCCATGTCCATTCATTAACTCAATGGAATAATTATGTATCTCATATATTCATTTTGAGCATTTTCCTTGTTTAAATATCTCTAATTTCCCCTCAACTGACCTATACAGTGGCCATCGGTTGCCACGCCTATACTCATACCCTGTTACTCCATAAATTCCGAGTGTTTTTTACTGTTTCGCTCTCTTCGTTGTCCTCTACACCTTCAACACTCACTTCTAAAAGCAAAAAAATATGAGCTCATGTTTCTTAATTTCTAAAAAAAATAATGTCAACTGTCTAGCTTTTTTCGATTCTGAGGCATTAGTTCAAATCCTGGTCCGGGAAAGGCACTTATGAAAATAGTCTCCAATTGGGAACTTATTAGAAAAGGTAGAATGAAATTCATAATAATATCTTTGTGGCTACACACAAAAGCTCACACACACACACACACATACATACATACATACATACATATATACATGTATATATATATATATATATATATATATAGATATATTTATATATATATATATATATATATATATATATATCTATATATATATATCTATATATATATATATCTATATATATATACATATATATATATATATATATATATATATATATATATATATATATATATATATGAATTACCATCAAACTTCCCATTACTTAAACTTTTCATAGTGTTTTCCAGTCAGACCAAATTAATTTCTGGCCTTACTAATGTTATGAAAATCCCCAAATTGTCAAAACTCAATAATTTTCTCCGTATAAAAACATTTACTGGAAATCTGTGTTTTGCGGTTATTAAATTCTGGGAGGGATGAGTCTAAATCGAGGCGGGTATCAAACATAAGGATGCTGTTTTCTAGAACAACAATTTCTAAAATGAAGTATCTACGTCCATCAACTATCTCCATTATTAATTCAGTGAAGCTAATTTTGTATTACTAGACAAAGATATTTTATATAAAAAATCCAAAATGAAGTATTTAAGTCCATCATCTATCTCCATTATCAATTCAATGAAGCTAATTTTGTATTACTAGACATGGGTGTTTTCTATAAAAGATATTTAAGGAAATATAAAAGGTTACTTGATAAAGTTTTATCTTTTGATCTCTCTTCGAATCGAACAATAATTTAAACAGTGTACTAGACAAACAGTTTCCATTTTCAAACAAGAGTCACATCCCACATTAGAATTGAGAGAGAGAGAGAGAGAGAGAGAGAGAGAGAGAGAGAGAGAGAGAGAGAGAGAGAGAGAGAGAGAAATAGCCCCTGGCGTACCTTGGGACTCCAAAACAACACATTTGTAGTCACACGTCGTAACTTTGGAAACTTGTAACTTCTCCCAAATTTCCTACCTCACATTCACCCCCGCCTGAAACGGGACAGAACATTCTAACAAAATAACTTTCAAAACGTCCACATTCGACACATTCGAATGACACTAAAACTAGATGATTGCGTTTGTAAAATTACAATACCATTTGTAAATGAACTGATGTACGGAAGTTACGGTAATGATATACAGCCATTTTTCATTCATAACTCGTCTCCCAGAGGGAGAAGAGAATTGTATAAGGAATTTGGAAACGAACTGAATAAGGGTAATAGGCGGTAATAATAACACTGAATAATCTAGATTCCTTAATTACTTCAATGTCTTATGGAATTGTTTATCATCACCACCATTTTATTACTATTAAATATAAGTACATGATATGTATTCTTTCCATAGACGCTGAAGGTAATAAACTTTTAATAGAAGCATCTGTTAAAGAAAATGTACAAAAAAACTACAACTGAAAGAAGGAAAGGTTAGCAAATCAGAAATGAAATATCAAATAAAAAATGAAAACAAATAAATAACATGAAGCATATACATGCATATCAGTAATTATTATTATTATTATTATTATTATTATTATTATTATTATTATTATTACTAGCCAAGCTACAACCCTAGTTGGAAAAGCAAGAAGCTATAAGCCCAGGGGCTCCAATAGGGAAAAATAGCCCAGTGAGGAAAGGGAATAAGGAAATAAATAACTGATGAGAACAAATTAACAATAAATCATTCTAAAAAAAAGTAACAACGTCAAAACAGATATGTCATAAATAAACTATTAACAACGTCAAAAACAAATATTTCATATATAACTCCTACACTAGAGAAGAACAATATTCACGACGGTGCTAAGAAAAATAATCCAGCACTAATATTATACAAACGGTCAATGGGATAAATAGCTGGTCCAGATAAGGTTACAAATATCACCATAACAGAGAACTGATGTTGACCATCGTGGAATACGAAGCTCGCATTGACACTATCCGGGGTCACCAATGTGACGGGCCGAGAGAAAGGTTGTGACTCAAACGCATTAAGCAATCAACTGAGTAACTTTATTATAGAACACTCTCCTTTATATACAAAACCTCAAGGGAACAGGAATTTTCATGTTCACAAGACAGACAATGTTACAGAGGAAAACCGGAGACATGTTTATTCAAGTTCTTTTTAGTGCGAGGGAAGAGCGCAGATACAAGCATAATATATACAAAATAATTTATGTACGATCGTGTGACACACGGTTGGTACAACTACGAGCAGCTGGCACTAGATACAGAATGATGCAAAATGAATGCTTATGTTAAATGCAACACCAAGCACTGTAAAATGTTTCGAATAATTCAGTACAGCGTTACTAATATACAATGAATAATGGCGTGAGAGTATATAACTACATCAAGTATTCATCTAACCAATGCCCTGAACATTTGTTTGTGCCATAGCCTTCGTAACTTGCCTTCCACATTCTTAGGGTTGAATTCTTAACTTTATTTCAACTATTTGTTTTACTTTTTATTTATTGAATACATTTTCTATCCTTCTATCTATCTATCAATGAAATTTAGTCTGTCCAACGTTACTTTTATCCTTTTCTTCTTTATTTTTCAGTATTCTCCGCACACAGACATTCTGTTAAGTGGAAGTTTGCTAAGTACGTTCAAGACTTTTTAATTCGTTTTATATTGATAAATTCCCATCACTATCATCATCAATACTACTACTACTACTACTACTACTACTAATACTAATACTACTAATAATAATAATAATCATCATTTTTGTTTTGGGTAAAATTACATCTCATACTTCACTAACCAGACAATCATTTGATCTGATCAAGGCTTCCTTTAATATTAGCAGGCTATTAATCTTATTCTAAGATGAAATGTGAAACATAATCTATACATGTAGTGCTAGCTTATTTAAAAGATATTAATCAACACGCCACTAAAATACTGTAAAGAACTGAGATCATAGAATAATTAACTTTGAAACTTCTTACTTGATAAGTCTAAGAAAAGAATAAAGACACACCAGAAATAATTTATTGCTAATGGTTACTTAAATAAACTGTGAGGAAGATAAATACATTGTCTTGAATATGTGAAGAGTTTACGCGCATGCGCATTACTATTGACCAAGTCTTATGATTGGACGTGGCTATTTAAATCTGTACTAATATCACAACTCGCTTATTACTTCTTGAATTGCATTGGGAGTAAAAAATAATTGGACTATATATACATCCATGGTTAGCCTCACATATATTTGAGCAATAATACTTATGAATTATTGATTCTATGTTTTAAAATGATAACTGATTAATAATGAGCTGCAAGAATAGAACAAATACTTTGCTATTTAAAGATTATCCTTTTATCTATCCTAACTTTCTCTAGTTAACGCAATCTAAAGATTATTTTACTCATTGATAAAATAAGTTTTGATCTAACATACACAAACTCTCTAAATATAGATGATTCACGTCGGTTGTTTGCTGCTTTTTATGAAATGTCAATGCAAAGAACTTTCGACAGATAGTAGGACCTAATTCAAATGATGGCGTGTGGATTCATCCTACCTTTCGTGGTGATACAAACCTCTCCCTCACTTCATGAGTGTTCATGACTTCATTAAATAAATAAATAAATAAATAAAAAAAAAACAAAAAAACAAAGGGAACTTTGATATGATAAATCTTCGAAACATATACTGTAGGTCTACTAACTTGAAGAATGTAGATTCAATAAAGGAATATTTCAAATACAGTTTAAGAAAAAATAATTTTGAAAATTAATAAAAGGACAAATTATCTTGAATTTCATTCATATTTTCATGCATCTAAGGTAACAATTCATCCTTTATGTAAAATAGATGACATGACAAAGAAATTATAGATAAAAAAATAACCCAAATGCTGAAAGAAAACAATCCATTAAATCTATATGATTGCAAAGACCACCTCCGACTATTGGCGACTGCCCAACGAGAGATGTATGTCGTCCTTTGTCTTGCAAATGAAAGCTTAGAGATTTCGACAATAATTCATACTAATGGGATTTTACCCTCTAAGGCAATTATGTCGAAGTCGGCCGCCATTCCATCTATTTCTTATCTCTCCTCGTTCCGGTTTCTTTCTGCCTAAGACGGTCGCCATCCTTATCAATTTCCCGCGGTCTGTCTTTCCTCTCTCCCTTCCCGCCTTCCGTTTCTCCCCCGCCGCAGGAAGAGGATATCGCCCGAATATCACTAATTCATCAAGAGCGTTCCCTTCTGCGGAATTCCGCTTCGCCTGATATTCATCAGCATCCTCGGGGTGCGAATGCAATGACCAAATAGCCTGACAACTCATGCCGAGGTGCCAGTTGTTATCAAAATATTAAACTAAAAGGAAAAAATTATAACCAAACCAGATTCGTCGTGTAAATTCTATTTTTTCACCTTCAGTGAAAGAATAATAAGCAAACTTTATTTGCCGTGTAAATTCTATTATTTTTTAACCTTTAGTTAAAGAATTATAAGAACACTAGATTTGTCGTGTAAATTCTATCTTTTTTTTACCTTAAGTGAAATAATTGAAAGTAAACCTGATTCCTAGTGTAACTTAATTTTTTTTACCTTCAGTAAAAATAAGAACCGAGACTTAATTCCGATTTTTCATTCACATTTCCTTATTTTATTTCCAGTCCAAATAACCATAAAAGCTATTATGGAATCAATTAAGCTAATTAAAATAAAGACAAAAATCACGCCACTAACATGTAAATAAACAAGCATCTAATTAGTTAAACCTACAAGATTTTCAAAGTACCAATAAATAAATATTAAACTTTGTCTTTCTGACATTCTGGAACGATTGTAAATTGGCAAAAGTCGCTTAGAAAAATAATAATCCAGATGAAATTAGTAGGACATTTATCATCATTTGTAAATTTCTGAAGCCATTAGAAGGACATACCCAGGAAATCTTTTTCCCATGGGAATGTATTCCTACTTTCTAACTTAAAATCAACGTAGATTATTTCAGAATCCTTTTCATTGAAAGAAAATAAAATTGCAGGAAGTATTCTCTTGATGCAAATAATTTAACATACACATACGGAAAGTTATTCGCGTAAATACTTTCTATAGCCTTGGTTTATTTGTCGCCTCTGAGTACCAATTTGTCTCGACCAAACACCATTCTCTCGTTCTCTATTGCTCCATTATGCGTCGAACGTCCATTTACCTTCAACGTTATTGCTTTTCGAAAGCATAAGCTTTCATATCCACTTTTGCAGGAATGAAGACACACAGGAGATGACACGTACCATCCTCCTATCAGTTGAAAGAGCTGTAGGTTCCTATAATTTCATTCTGTTTTATTCTCTAGTTTCCAAGTGAAAAAGATTTAGAGTTAAGAATTCGGATTTTTTTTTTTTGTCTGGTAACGCTATCCCAGATAAAAAAAAGAAACAAAATACAGTCTAACGATTTTGTTTTGTTCGACCAAAACGCAAAGTAAACCTTTGTTGAAATTATGAAAAAAAATTTGTTTTGCTTTTACTCAATTTCTTGGTTTGTTATCTCGCAATGACATCGAATGGGAATTCAAGCTGAGAATGGTCTAGATTTGTCCCTCGTTTTCACATGTATTGAAATTCTGTCATCCAAAGGATGAAAAGAAATATCGCAGTAAAGGAGCAATCATTGAAAGGATATCTTGTGAATTAGGATGTAACTTTCATTGAATACAAAAAAAAAAAGTGTTGAAAATTCTTTCAGTAAAAAAAAAAAAAAAATCAATCATTTCAGATCCCCCATAGAAATTAAACACAGAAAACAGTCCGAAATGCAAATAATTTCTAATTCCTACAAAAAATTTAAAAAAAGGAATTCAAAATATGTATTGGGTAAAAGTAAACAAAATTTAGTCGATAAAATTGGGATTCAAAAAATAGATCCTAAATGTCTAAGTATTCCTGTAATACACTTCTTGTAAAAAATAATGCAATTCGATAAATTTAACTGTACATATTTAACCACGATGTATGTATCTTTAAAGATGGTTATTTTGCTAAATATAATATACAAACGTTACTCCTGAGATGTTAAGTACTCTTCTAAATTATATTAAGTAATGTAGAAAACTTCCACAATCTCTTTATGAGAGAGAGAGAGAGAGAGAGAGAGAGAGAGAGAGAGAGAGAGAGAGAGAGAGAGAGAGAGAGAGAGAGAGATTTCCTCATGAAATTCTAAGCTTCAGACCGAATAAAAATATAGGAATTTCAAAAATAAACTGGAGTGGTATAAAAATCAAGTACAAGAGATAACACTTCAAACACAGAAGCTGAAAAACAGCTATTGTAAAACGCCACTTAAGAGAGAAAACATAATTTATCTGCTAAAGAATTATTCTTATGAATGAAGATACTAGAATAAATAACTTGACATCAAGGGTATCACAACCGATAATTTTGCTTTTATAGCGATAAAAATTTGACTTGTCTAAAGATCTCAAAATGTTTTCCTTTTATAAATCACGAGTAGCAGAAAAGATAGACTAAAGACTACGCGATAAGTTATGGGTTAAAATGACCTTTCGTGTATAATGCCCCCAGTAGTTTCAACATATTTTTTTCTATACATGGAGTTTTATCTGTTTGCGTGTTACCCTTCTTATTCAGCAGCTCTTTAAGGTACTCACTTCATCGGACACAGAAATGCATTCTCTTCAAAAACCCTTTTCCATTT
>NC_090730.1:142813585-142826085 GCF_036898095.1 Palaemon carinicauda
GGCTTGAAAGATTTTTGCCAGAGGGGATAGCTAAGAGTAAATGTGAATATGAGTAAGGTGATGAGGGCAAATTGAAACCTGCCTCATGTACTGCTGCCTTAATTTCCGGATAAATCAATATACCTGTTTTGTAAACGTTATAAATCCTGGAATATATTTTTCCAGACTTTTACCGTTTTTTAATGCAAATTTTCAGATTATTATTCCATTGTTATTTTATCTATTATTCATGACAATGTCAACTTTATTGACAAAAAACCGTCGATTGTAAACCCAATTGTCACCCTTGGGGGCCTATAAATACCAAAGGTGTCTGTAAATAAAGGTTAAATGTACAATTCAAATTACACTGTTGAAGTTTCACTGTACATTCTGTGTTCATCTATGATTAAATGCTAAACTAATGACCGAGTGATTTTTCAGCTGTTTTTCTTTGCAACCATCCCGTATGAAAGGGAAATGGATGAATAAGCCTTTACAGAGTAGGATGATAACCCAACAGCTTTGTTCTTGATCTAAGCTGATGTCTTATATACATTTATGACTGGAAGGACATGTGGGTGGAAGGGAAATCTATTGACAAAACAAATGCAAACCCACCATACAAAACTCTAGAACTGTTTTTATTCTCACCTATTATAAACTCAAGTAAAACTTGTGTATCTTAAAACGACACATTTCCAAAGAAATAGTCTATTTGAATAGAATAGGTTTTAATTACATGCACATATCTACTCCTGTAATTTGATTCGATTCTTGAACGTTTAGACCTATCACTAAAGGCCAGAAAACTTAACTTTAAAGTAGATCCTTTTAATGGTTTGAAGGCTGCTCATGAATGGCAGAGGCAAAGGATAGTGACATTGCCCTGGAAAGCAGGAAAAAACCCTAGAGACAACATATATACATATGATTAGCCGCCAAGCACCCTCTCCACCCAAGCCTGGACCAGGGAGAACCAGGCAAAGGCTGTTAATGACTCAGCAGATAAACCTATATGTCCCCCCCCCCACATACCTTAGCTCACAAGGATGGTGAGGTTGAACCGACCAAACAAACTAAAGAGTTTTGAGCGGGAGTCGAATCCCAGTCTGGCGATCACCAGTCAGGGACGTTACCAACTACGCCACCACAATCATCAGAACAACAGATAAAAAGAAAATTCAAAAAGATTTCCTTCAATCTTTCCCTCTTTCTAGGTATCTAATCTTCATCTTCCTTTACTAAGGAGGAGGTTTAGATATAACTCCCAGGGTGACCATTTATCTTCTCTCGATTCTCCTGCTTTTTCCTCCAAACCACGCGTCCCTCTCCTCACCCCCTCAATCCCCACTTCTCACATACTTTACTTTATTCTCACCGGGTTTTTTCCCTTTCTCTTATTCCTGGTTCATTTTTTTTCATATTTAAATTATTCCTTCCCTCCTATTTTAATTTTACCTCTTCGTTGACCTGTTTTAATTTTTTTTTTCGCTTGAATTATATCTTGATCAATCATCTATTTTTTTCTTTTGTTTGTATCGTTGGATGCTCGTCCCTTCTCTGTTTTTTCTTTTTGATCTTGTTCATTCTCTTTTTTTTCTCCTCTTTTGTCAGTTTTGGCTTTCCAATCCCCTTCTTTCATAACTACTATTTCCCTTAATTTGCATTTTTCTTTCTCAGGTTTTCTTGTCATTATGATTACATACTTTACTTTTATTCACTTTTCCATTAATGCTACCCCTCATCTGTTATTTTTTTCACAGGACGTCTTCAATTTATTTGGTGAAGTATAGGTGACTCAACCGTATTGTTGTACATTGAACTTCACCTCTGGCACTTATACTCTTGTTTATCCAGAAGAAAGTTCCTTTCTCAATTCTGCTCCTATATTCGCGGATCATCTCAATTCTACTTTCTATGATTTTCCAATCCGTATCTAAATTGTAGTATCTTTATCTTCCAGCATCTTGATACAAAAGCTTGAAAAATCTGAAAGTTTTAAGTTTCATGGAAATTTCAATGATGCTGCTGGCATTGCTTATGCCAAGCCTGCATATTCACAGCTTTCTGATGTCACTAATACTACCTGCTATATTTGGCATCAAAGCCTTATTCAGTTCTATGAACTATGTCTATTTGTCTATTTTTCCATTAAAGTATTGCCGTTTAGTTTCATGTCCCTAAATTTTCTGTGTAGTGGGATAGTGCCGTCAATGTGCTTTCCATAATACACTGATCGCCACAGCCTTTACCTTCATTCCCACCTCCTTTCTTTTATCTTACTGTTCACCTCTTCTTAATTTCAACTTCATCAGGAGACTGCAGGGTACCTCCACCATGGGTGGTAATATTTACCTACTGGAGGAGTAACATTACTATTTCTCCAACAAGTGATGAAAGAATATCTTTCATATAATTCATAAGAAATTAAAAACAAATTACCTAAATAAACAACTGTCTTATAAAAATACAACGGCAAAATTCTATTTGAGTCTACCTATCTAAAAGCATTAGCGTTGAGTAAAAGATTCCTAATTCCAATGTGCAATGTGGAATGTGATGAGGTTACATAGAGTTGGAAGGTTGTTGCAAGCAGTGAAAAGTTTCTACAAAGGTAGTAAAGCATGTGTTAGAATAGGAAATGAAGTGAGTGATTGGTTTCCGGTGAGAGTGGGGCTGAGACAGGGATGTGTGATGTCGCCGTGGTTGTTTAACTTGTATGTTGTTGGAGTGGTGAGAGAGGTGAATGCTCGAGTGCTTGGACGAGGATTAAAACTGGTAGGCGAGAATGACCATGAATGGGAGGTAAATCAGTTGTTGTTTGCGGATGATACTGTACTGGTAGCAGACACAGAAGAGAAGCTTGACCGACTAGTGACAGAATTTGGAAGGGTGTGTGAGAGAAGGAAGTTGAGAGTTAATGTGGGTAAGAGTAAGGTTATGAGATGTACGAGAAGGGAAGGTGGTGCAAGGTTGAACGTCATGTTGAATGGAGAGTTACTTGAGGAGGTGGATCAGTTTAAGTACTTGGGGTCTGTTGTTGCAGCAAATGGTGGAGTGGAAGCAGATGTACGTCAGAGAGTGAATGAAGGTTGCAAAGTGTTGGGGGCAGTTAAGGGAGTAGTAAAAAATAGAGGGTTGGGCATGAATGTAAAGAGAGTTCTATATGAGAAACTGATTGTACCAACTGTGATGTATGGATCGGAGTTGTGGGGAATGAAAGTGATGGAGAGACAGAAATTGAATGTATTTGAGATGAAGTGTCTAAAGAGTATGGCTGGTGTATCTCGAGTAGATAGGGTTAGGAACGAAGTGGTGAGGGAGAGAACGGGTGTAAGAAATGAGGTGGTTTGGCCCTGTTGAGAGAATGGAAAATGGTTGTCTGCTAAAGAAGGTGATGAATGCAAGAGTTGATGGGAGAAGTACAAGAGGAAGGCCAAGGTTTGGGTGGATGGATGGTGTGAAGAAAGCTCTGGGTGATAGGAGGATAGATGTGAGAGAGGCAAGAGAGCGTGCTAGAAATAGGAATGAATGGCGAGCGATTGTGACGCAGTTCCGGTAGGCCCTGCTGCTTCCTCCGGTGCCTTAGATGACCGCGGAGGTAGCAGCAGTAGGGGATTCAGCATTATGAAGCTTCATCTGTGGTGGATAATGTGGGAGGTTGGGCTGTGGCACCCTAGCAGTACCAGCTGAACTCGGTTGAGTCCCTGGTTAGGCTGAAGGAACGTAGAGAGTAGAGGTCCCCTTTTTGTTTTGTTTCTTTGTTGATGTCGGCTACCCCCCAAAATTGGGGGAAGTGCCTTTGGTATATGTTATGTTATGTAGAAATGCTCACCTAGCCAATTTAGATTCAGGAAAATAGAGGTGAGCTATACTGAGTTCCTCATGCCCCATTTACTGCATAATACATCAGTCAAAAATAGCTGACCTTCCTTTGGACAGTGACACACCTATCTGGTGTAAGCAAAGGAGAACTGTTAAGTCTACACCAAGTACTATAGATTTAAGGGTAGTCCACCTTTCGTGCTCCTGGCTTAAACCAAAAAGAGTTTCTTTTATAATCATATTGCCAGTCTCTTGGTTGGGTATAATTATTCTCATGAAATCCGATCTACCCCTTTTCCAAAGATTATAAACTTTCAGTTTCTTCAGACAAGCACGTCGAAAACCAACATAAACCCGACTCTGTCTGTGATACGGTAGTTCAGAAGTCGAGAAGTAATATGCCAATAAAAATAATGACAAATATTTTATTTATAAAACCAACCAGATCATCTATTTTATACAAATGTGAAGTACTGGAATGAGAAAGATTACTCAAAATTCCATTCCAATATGCATGAGATTTAATACATATCTTATAAGAATAGAGGAAGACATATCAGCTGGTGTTTTTATGAGACCACCAACCAATAGTTTAGCAGTACATGTTGGTGCTGGAAAGGAGCCACCTACTGATTTTTACCTCCAAAGAGATATATCAATAGAAATTGGCACTGTACTGATTTTGTTCTATTCCTTGGCGAGATACATAAGCCAACTTTCATTAATATTTCCGTATTCAATAAAAGATGTTTCCTGCCACTGAAACTAGTATGGAAATTTTGTGGTGTTTCTTAGCATTTCTGTTCACAAGCATACATAGTCTCTGTCCGGTGCTTATAATTTTGTGGTATCATCCCATCTCAGATTATTTAGCTCCTTTCTTCTGAAAGACTTATATTCTTAGATCATACTGGTATCCAACCGAAAGGGTTTAATGATTTTTCATGGAAAACTTTGTCTTGCTTCCTTTTGGGTAGCTTGAATTTCTTTCGCTTAGATGTAAATACCACATCAAAATGATGAAAAAGGGTACCTCGCTCATGTTTCTGGCTGAAGGTTCTCTGCTTGTCATTAATAAATATCTGTTCGTTTCCCATTGACATACAATATGCTGTAATATAAAAACGATTTTGGCAACATTAAAATCTTTTGAATCTCGTGATTAACTAATTATCAATTTTTCCACACTGCATAAACAATATTCCAGAAGTTTCAATGGCTCAAACTTTAAACTGAAGATAGTTTATTTAACAACCATTTTATACCTTTTTTTGATTTTGTCATACAGTACACCCTTTGGTCTCTCAGTTGCTCTAGATCTGTTTTCTTTCTAATTCGCACACTGGAGGTCATAAATAAACCCTCACGGGTTTTAGATTAAGTGTTGTGTGCATTCAATAAACGTCCAATCGCTGGTTTACAAGTTCAGTAGACAAAAGCTCTAGAGATCAAGTGTCAGTTAATCATTGTAAGAGCTTTGATAAATAACTCAAGGAACACTACCACATACCTTTCGTAACTTGCTTCATGTGGCTCCTATGCAATGATAATAAAGCAATGCAACTAATTAAACGGTCTATAGGTGAAGTGTTGATTTTTTATCACTATTCCCAAAATTTCCTTTTATGTTAAGTCCAAGAATATTTCTTTGATTCTTTGATTTCTAAAAATCTTCAAACAACAGTATAAACACTCAATGAGGGCTATTTCTTTTTACCGATGACACCAATGAGAACTGACTTAATAATGTCTTCATATCTTAACAATAGGGGATGGCACGAGCATAATTGAAGAATCTCAAGAATAAGCCAGACCTATTGATTAAGACTGAGAGTATTACAAGAATACCATCATCTGCACTGCAGTGATGTCCATAGGCAAACTAGACAGAGTACAAAATCTAAAAGCCAGACCTAATGAATAGTTCCATTCTTCAATTATTAACATGAATACTGAAATAAATAACGTTTAAATATAAACGTTTTCATTCCGTTGATAAAAAACGATTGAGATATCCCAATTAGATCTAGATATGAACGCCAATGAAAATTTTTTTCCATTCACCTGACCTCAATTTTGGAAGAATTTCTAACAATTCACCACAATTAAATCTAATAACACGAATTTGAAGGACATTAGGACTGGAGCCCACAACGAGTTCCAAGCGCTGAAGAGTCCATTTGGCCCAGCATGACAAGACAATCCACTCTTAAAGAGAGAGAGAGAGAGAGAGAGAGAGAGAGAGAGAGAGAGAGAGAGAGAGAGAGAGAGAGAGAGAGAGAGAGAGAGAGAGAGAGAGTGGGGGGGAGGAAATGATTGGGGAAAAGATTGCAATAATTTGAATTCTGAAATTAAATAACAATGCACAGTAACACCCAATTAAATGGGAGACTCAAATTATATAAGAAAATATAATAGCAAAAAAAAAAAAGAAAAAAAAAAGAATGACCAATCATCAAATTGAATAACATTCATTGTAAAAGAAAACTCCACATGGATACTATGGTCGTTAAAATGCTTCCAAATCTTAGAAGAAGAAGAGGAAGAAGAAAAAAGAAGAAGAAGAAAAAGAAAAAAGAAGAAGGAGAAGAAGAAGAAGAAAAAGAGCTTAGTTTGGTTGCCAGACGAATTTATTGTCTTTACAAAAAGTTCCAGCATCTAGTGTCTTTGGGATGGGAGTAAATAAGTGGGATCGATTAAAGCATTGGGAACGATCTTTAGTGAATTGTTTGTAACCAATCAACATTAATAGAGAGAAGGAAATCAAATAAAATGATTGTTTGTAACCAATCAACATTAATAGAGAGAAGGAAATCAAATAAAATGATTGTTTGTAACCAATCCACATTAATAGAGAGAAGGAAATCAAATAAAATGTTCATAAAATGAAGCGGCATCATAGAAGATTAAAAACACAAAAGTTAAATATATAATTTGAAAAAAAAAAAAACATTGTATCTTGTTAATCTAAAGAACCATGACTAAGATTTCAATCATTTTGAGATAAAAATTTACTGTTAACACACAATCGTTGTAAAGAATGCTGGACACATGATAAATGAAAGGGAATTAAAATCAAATATAAATAAATTATACTGTTACTGTATGGAAATGAGTCGTGGCATAACAATGAAACAATATCAGATTTTGTAGATATGAGAACAAAGCTCTCAGAAGAATATTGGGAGTTAAATGGCAGGACAGGATTGATATGAAACTATAAGAGAGAATACTCGAGTGCCATATGTGGATGAGATCATGGTGAAGGGTAGATGGAGATGGTTTGGGCATGCTCTTCGCACTCCCCAAGAGAGATTAGTTCACCAAACTTTCAATTGGGCTCCCCAAGGCAATAGAAGAGTTGGAAGACCCAGCCCTAAATGGATAAGGACTATGAAACATGAAGTAGGAGATGATAAATGGAGAGGCATTGATTTAAAAGCTCAATATAGAGACGATTCGCGAAATATAACCGAGGCCCTTTACGTCAATAGGCGTGGGAGGAAATGATGATGATGAAATTATAAATAAGATTAGATATTAATAGAATCGGTACAAAGTGGTGTCCTCATCACGATATTCCCAAAGTCTTGGATCTTTCAGACATCTGAAAGCAATATTTACTTTAATACCTTCTTTTAAAGTGTTAGACTTTAACCAATTGGTAAAAAATTTGAGTAATTCAATGTCTAAAAAATTCAAACCAGACATTTGAGGAATAAAATGATGTTTTACTTTCCAAAATTTATATATGTGCATATCTATCTATCTATCTATCTATCTATCTATCTATCTATCTATATATATATATATATATATATATATATATATATATATAAAGAGCAAGTCTCTCTCTCTCATATATATATATATATATATATATATATATATATATATATATATATATATATACATATATATATAATATATATATATACATACATATATATATACATATATATATATATGTGTGTGTGTGTGTGTATCTTTTTGGTCAAGCTTAGCTATCCACGTCCCTCGGGTGGGGGGAGAAGGGTACTCATTCCATGGTAAGATGGGGCTGGGTGTGTACAGTTAGAATCAAAAGAACGCCGACACTCGGGGGAAATCTTCCGTCAGATGTCTCTATTGTTCCCATGACAAAACAGACAAGGTGTTGCTTTTCTTACCACTTCTACGAAATGGGCGGAGCCTTCTCCAACCTTAGCGAATCAAAGACAGCAAATGGGTGTTTTTGCTAGTGAAAGCATTAAAATTTTACAAATCGAGTTGCCATATTTTATTGTTTTATCATTTGACATTTCGAATATCCACTGAAAATACCAAATACACACACACACACACAAATATATATATATGTATATATATATATATATATATATATATATATATATATATGTGTGTGTGTGTGTGTGTGTGTGTGTGTATCATGAATCCGCAAAATCATGTAGAAATTATTGGAGTATCGCAGCTATACAATTCCTTCCGTTAACAGCTACATTAGATTATTTCGACATACGTCTTGTTCAAGTCACCGATGAAAGTAAAAGTACTTTTAGGTATGGTTCGATATAAAATAATGATAAAAAAACACCATACATGAGTTATACCGGCCTAAATGACATTCAGAGAGAGAGAGAGAGAGAGAGAGAGAGAGAGAGAGAGAGAGATTCGGCCTGAATACAACTTTAATATATTTGCAGTACGTTAATCAAATTCGCCTGTAACTTTTTGAATTATGTCGGTGACAAACAGACAGAGGTGAAAACATGAAATCTTTGGCGGAGGTAATAATAATAATAATAATAATAATAATAATAATAATAATAATAATAATAATAATAATAATAATTGAACCAAAACATATATTGTGAGAGCTCTGACGAGGTGAATATTGGCCCGCGCAATGAGCCCCTTTATAATTTGGAATTGCAAAATATTTCTTTGGATTTATTAAACAGACGGAGCGTAACCCATGTAATTAGTTCTTCTTACCTTCTATGTTTCTAGAATTTATCCACTTATCCAAACTTACCGAAACCTTGTAAATCTTCCAGAAACCACATTATTACTTCCATTCTTGCCCGTTTGTCTTTCAACAATTCCAAATCTTAGTGAGAGAAAGATTCACTTCTCGAACATCATGTTTCGAGAGAATGGAACCTGTAATGTTTCTCAAGATGATATTTATTCTGAAATTTAGTTTTATGTAAGTGGGCAATATAAACTCGACGCTATCTTTTATCATTTATTATGGATAGAGAGAGAGAGAGAGAGAGAGAGAGAGAGAGAGAGAGAGAGAGGGGGGGGGTTGGTAAAGAAGTGAGGAGTGAAAAAGTCGGAGGGTGGTGAGATCGAGAAGAGGTGAGACTGAGAAGACGTGAGAGCGAGAAGGAGCGAGAGAGGGATAGTGGGGCAGATAAGTGAAACAATCGTTCATTTGATGATACAAGCATGAAATTTGGCATAATTATTTATTTTGCATTAGATTTTGAAAAAAAAGTGCTAGCCACTTGAAATTCCAATATGGCAGCCATTTTCCAAGATGGCCGCCATATGGTCCTTTTTAAGGCAGAATATTGCAGTACTACGTGCCATTAAAGTTCTTACTCAGATACTTGATGAGTTCTCTTTGTCTGGGTTTGATGTGGGAACACCACTAATCATTCTGAGGGTCCAATATGGCAGCCATTTTACAAGATGGCCGCCAAATGACGTCATTTGCTACATATGCCAATGTCTAAGAGTCCATATTTCAAACAATACTCAACCTACTCTGGCCAAAAGTCCATTCATTGTTTATCAGTTTTTTCCTAGGAATTCTGGCAAGGGCAACTACAGAGTAGAGTACAGAATAGTCCATTCTTTACACACTTGCACCTTCCACCACACTCACTTTGTCAGTTCATGGCAGCTCTTGGAAATGGGTTCCAGCATTGTCCATACAACTTCCCAGTCATTACCGTTTTTTGACCATCCCCACTTGGAAGGACACTGAGGTTCTGGCTGACGATTAACACACTGCCCCCAAATATGACCTGCTTGGTTGGCTGCTCGTTTGGCATGTTCCTTCAGTACACTTTTTGTTGGTGGAATCATGTCATATGACCTCTGCTTTCGCGCAAAGAGATCAAGCCTTGCTTCGTCTACAGAAGATGTTGTACTCGACCGGTCATACATAAGAACCACATATTTCTCCAGAACATGTAGATCAGACTCCTCAATCTCAGATGGCCTGCGGCTAAGTTTTGCAAAGGTGGCAGAGGCATCATTGAAGACATCCCATGTCTGCCATGCTGTCTTTTTCCCTTTGCCATTGAAACCTGACACAACGTCACACCCAGTAAACGCATGGAAGAATAGCATCCCGTCGGTCTTCTCTGATCCTATTATGAACACCAGGTCATGAATAGGAATCCATCTAGTGTGCTCACCTTTTCCAAATCTAATCCACATTTGCTCCAGGCCGATTGCTTTGAGAGAAGGCATCTGTGATATGGCAATCACAATGACGTCTGTGTCGTTTGCGTCGATCATAACAGATTTGTAGCCTTCCATAGCTGCAGCTTGAGTTCACATTGGAAACGACTTGGATCTGGCAGTGATACATCCTCAACATTGCTTGGCTCTGGATTGTTCTTTGGGAAGAAGGCAGGTGGGATGTTGGTGTAGGACTCAGGAAGCTCTGGAACCTTTTTCACCCGATTCTCTGATATATTGAGTGAACTTCGAACTTCACCTCCTCTATCTACACTTGGGTGCAGGAACATTGAAATACTTGTACCATGGAATGATGTACATGCCGTAGTGGAGCTTGGATTATGGTCTATGTTGTCAACAGCAGATGTAGTAAACAGTCCTTTTCTCAAAACTGGTGGACACACAACATCTTCCACGTATTGATTTTTAACAGTTTCCCCTAATTGACCTGATATTTCCAACACTCTGTCATAGGATATGCTGATTCCAATCTCGTGAAGCTTGTCAATCAGCTCCCTTTTCCTTGTCTTAGCAAACACTTTCATCCCGATATATACAGAAAATGGTGTTTCTCGGTCTTTTGAATGTCTATGTGCTTTTGATCCCTCCTTATACTTCGAGTAGCACTTGTATTGCAGGAGTTGTGCAATAGCTAAATCTGATTTTACCACTCCATGTGTCAGATGTGATCTGATGTCTACACCATGTTCAATGCTACACACAAACTGTAGTAGAGATTTAGGAACAGCTTCTTCCATAGACTGGTCAGAGAACTCTGTGCTGAATTTAGTCTTGTGGTCAAGCATTTCTTGACGGATGATATTCGCTGCTTTAGCAAGGTGAATAGCTTCACTATATTTGCTAGCATCTGAGAGAACTGTGCTTACGTCTTCTTTGAATGCTAAAAGGACATCACGCCCTTTCTTGTGAGCTTCAAGATCAGGAATACTTCTGAGTAGTTGTTCCTTTAACCTGGTCGAGTTGACGTCTGGTGAGTCCACTCCTAGTTGCTCTAATCGGCTATTGTATAATGCAGCTAGATCAGCCAGCCTAAATACAACTGGTGTTGCTTCTGTATTGGTCACTTTGCTATCCATGATGTAGATGACAAGTTCTGAGAATGCTACAGAATACTATTCGTTTCCTCGTCTGTTGCCTTCCTACTTTTGCTTCATTGCATTGAGATATGCTGTCTCCATATTGTATAACTCCACCAAGCATCATGGGTGATACATCATCTCTTGAGCAACGACGTCACCGGCACTTAACTTTGCAAGGAGCTTTCCATGGTTTAGTGTCTTGGCACATTGGTTCAGTCTTTCATTTAGCTGCATCGTCATCGCTCGTCTTAAATTTGATATTTGGTCGTCTTCTTCACATAAGAAACATTGTACTTTAGGAGGGTCTGAGGTCCTCTGTCTCTTGCCACAGTACTCACCTGCACCACCTGATGTGCTTGGGGTAATCTTCCTCCTCTTATGTGCTCTTTCTAGTTTAGTGTTATTGAATAACAGTCTACAGCTAATGTGATACATTGCTTTATCCTTTTTACCACCCCGGCATTAGCAGTCCTTTTAAGGGGCAACAATGAATTATTTATCTACTATTTATTATTATTATACTTTATTAGTTTATCATTTTTACTAACATTTATTAATTTTCTACTCTATTTATCAACTGAGGACTTATAGGCAGAAAGCAATGGTATTTATGACTGTTTATTAATGCTTCTTGATGCTGTAAGGGTATAAATAGTATTTGTTTGTGCAGGAAATCTACCTTATTCACCAGAGATGCACCAAAGAAGGCAAATATATCAATAATTTTGCACCAAGATGTGAAACATTGAGCGCTTTTATGGTTTAACATTGTTTTTCCATTAACTGGCGGCCATCTTGGAAATAATGGCCGCCATCTTGGAATTCTTGATGGCTAGCACTTTTTTCTTAAAACATGACCTACATAGCACATTCACACCAAATTTCATGCTTGTATCACCAAATGAATGATTCTAGTCAAAATCACACTCTGGCTGCTCCACTAGGAGAGAATATTTAGGGATATTTAGAGTTAAAGAAGTTTGGGGGCAAAGATGTTCATTCCATACCAGTTATGTTACAAATGAACTCTTTATGATTAGTTGGTAGCTTGACTCCACATTATCTATTTCAGTGTTAAAATTACAAACTTCATTTCTAACTAAGTTGATATTA
>NC_090730.1:142831085-142871085 GCF_036898095.1 Palaemon carinicauda
ATATAGGATTTGATAAGAGAGAGAGGGAGAGAGAGAGAGAGAGAGAGAGAGAGAGAGAGAGAGAGAGAGAGAGAGAGAGAGAGAGAGAGAGAGAGAGAGAGAGAGAGATTCAGAAAATATAGAATTTGATGAAAAGAGAGAGAGAGAGAGAGAGAGAGAGAGAGAGAGAGAGATTTCGAAAATACAGATTTTGATGAAAGAGAGAGAGAGAGAGAGAGAGAGAGAGAGGAGAGAGAGAGAGAGAGAGAGAGAGAGAGAGAGAGAGAGAGAGAGAGAGATATACAAATACAAGTAGAATTGTTGTCCAAAGTAAAATGTGATATATACAAAACAGTTCCATCCTGTTCGTAATACTAGGCATACAGTTAACTCTAATAGTCAGGCCTTCTCCATCATGAGGGTCAATACGACCTAGTTTTCTGGAAGTTTTATCCCAACTATGACCAAGTTGTGGAATGATCTTCCTAATCGGGTAGTTGAATCAGAACTTCAAAGGTTTAAACTTGCTGCAAATGTGTTTATGTTGAACAGGCTGACATAAGTCATTTTATATTTTATATATGGAATATCTGCTTAGATGTTGTTACTGTTTTTAAAATACTTTATTTAATTGTTCATTTTTCCTCATTTCGTTTATCTATTTCCTTTCCTCACTGGGCTATTTTTCCCTATTGGAGCCCTTGGGCTTATAGCATCTTGCTTTTCCAACTTGGGTTGTAGCTTAGCTAATAATAATAATAATAATAATAATAACTTGATATATGAAACTGCGCATTTGTATTCATATTAATCATACTGGCATCAAATAAGAGATTCTGAATCAAAAAAGAAAATTTCCCAACGTAAAATTCATGTATTTTTTAAAGATCAGGTAGAATGGCGTCGCTAAAAACTAATATTATAAAAAACAAATAATATATTCATCTCCAAGTTTCTCAATGGCATAGATGGGAAATTAAAAGGACTAAGATATTTCAAAGCGAGTCAAAATGACCAATACAGCAATATTTTGATAATCAGTAAAGAATAAATGTCGAATTATATAAAGAAGAAAATTATTTATTTTCTTTCGTAGACGTTTTTCAAGAATGCTATCAAATCACGATTTGATAGATGAGTTATTATCGAAAAAGAGACAATTGACAGATTGCATCCTTTAAGAAAACCATCTTTCATTCGAAATGGCTTCCAAAAATGTATCTGTCAAAGCGTCGGGTGAGAGAGAGAGAGAGAGAGAGAGAGAGAGGAGAGAGAGAGAGAGAGAGAGAGAGAGACAGACAGACAGACACAGAAGAAGAAGAAGAAGAAAGAAACGAAAGAAGCGTGAGGTGGTTGAATAGCGATTAGGAAAGGCCCGGAGTTTTCATTAAATGAAAGAGAATCAGAATGACAATAGAGTTAGGAAAGAAATGCAATAAGAAATAAAAATCTAAACATAAAATGGTTAAAAAAATCAGGGTAAGATATGAAGTTATGAGAAAAAGATGAAAGGAAAGGATTTGCCGAATGGAAAAAGCCAAGGTCCGTGACAACACATTCTTTAGCCCTTCAAGATCAATTCTATCATTACCTTGAGAAAGAGCGGCTTTCTGTATATCGCAACATCTTGATAGCGATTTAATCAACAAATTAATTCTATACTGAAACATTCTCTCTCTCTCTCTCTCTCTCTCTCTCTCTCTCTCTCTCTCTCTCTCTCTCTCTCTCTCTCTCTCTCTCACAGTTTTATATTTCTACATTTGTGTAACTGCTTAAATAACTATTATTTGCATTCAATATAAGAAATAACTCTTATTTGCGTTCCCGTACTCTATACATTCATTCAACAATAATCAATACGATATAAAATATATCTAGGAAGAAATCACAAGTAATACTTTTATTCACCTTTTGAAGCTTGACAACTTCAAAGGCCACCTCCCGCACCGAGCATATGCTTCAAATACCAACGAAAACTCCAAAATCCGACAAAATAATCCTAAAACAATCGAAAGTAATCACACAACGGAAATTGGCATTTGAGGGCCGAGGACGATAGGACGCAAAGATGAAAACTGGAATCTTTCTAAAGTGCAAATCTGGCAGAAAATCTTCCGCCGAGGAAAGAGAGAAGAAAAGAGTTCCACGTTTCTTCTTTCTGTCTACTTGCCAATTTCTTATTCCTGTCTATTCCGTTTCCGCGTCCAATTAATAGACGTCAGCACTTACTGGAGCCAACTTTTCGCCCGCCTGTGTCTTATAAATCGAAATTAGTCCAGGTTTTGGCAAATAACTCCGGTATTATTGTCTGTGATTTTTTAGAGGAAAAAACTCAGAATTGTGGTAATAGTCTTTCCCACGGATGTCAACAACAGTAATTCAATGTTTTATATAAATAATAATTCCCTTGTATTAAGTAAAATAAATTTATCCAAAAAGGCTTGGAAGTCAAGTCAGTAAAGAGAATAAAATCGACCATAAAGTGATTTCATAATCAAGATTGTGATATCTTGATCCAAAAAAGACCTACTTGAAATAATGACACTTTTTTTTATCAACTACACTTATTAAAACTTGTATATATTTGTTTAGTAAATAATTTAATTACGTAGGACAGCGACAGTTATTCGGTTTTCTTTATCAAGGAAGACCTAGGCAATTGTCACAATTTTTATCACAGTAAACCTTATAATAAATTCCATCAACTTTATCCCGAAAGACCACATGGGAATTAAACGTTTTTCATAAAATGCTTCTGGAAGTTGTTATTTCTTTCATAATGCTCTGCTCCAAATAATGTAATCATGGTGACTGACAAGCCTTTTACTAAGGGCAATTGAGTCAAAACTATATCAAGGTGAATCAGAATGACAATTGAGTTAGGAAAGCAAAGCAATGAGGCATAAGTGAAATGAAAACTGAACGTAAAAGACAAAAATAAAAAATAAAAATCTCATCATGAAATGATAAAAAAATCACTTACGTAGGAGGGATTATTCAATAAGGATTTAGAATGATTTATTGTTAATTTGTTCTCATCATTTATTTCCTTATTTCCTTTCCTCACTGGGCTATTTTCCCTGTTGGAGCCCTCAGGCTTATAGCATCTTGGTTCTCCAACTAGGGTTGTAGCTTGGCTAATAATAATAATAATAATAATAATAATAATAATTTAATTAATTGATTTAAAGTACGCCACACCCTGTTGAAAAAAAAAGCAATTTAAATCAGAAATTCTCCGTAAAAATACATTGTTCTTCTGTAAAATACAGGTGACTGTAATTTTTACCCTACTTCATTATCTTTTACGGGTTGGTGACCGTAATTTCACTCCTTAACGTTAATATATTCGTTTTTAAAACTAAATGCCCGGCAACTTTTATTCTTGAATTTATACCGTTTTTTACGGCAATTTTTTTAACAGTGTATGCAACAACGGTAAAAATAAATAGCAAGAAACATCAAAATTGCCTTAAAAATTACACGTGGCTTAATAATAAATAAAAATGACGTGTTTGCTACAAAATGAAACTTCCAATAACTACTGAATCTACTTAGAATCTGAGGCTGCTGACAAGTTCTTCCTTGGCCACAATTTTATCTCGATTTGTATGTAGTGTCCTCGTACCTTGCCGTACTCAAACGACATTATTATGTTGTGGTTTAGCAATCTCCCAATACTCAAGAGCCTGATGAGGATTACTGTATGTTATAGTTTTGGCGGAGGTTTAACCCTCCTCAATTAAACATTACTGAAATAATGTTTTGTGTTCTGTCGTAATAACACTTGACAATTTTAGATATTTCTTCTTTCGTCTCAGGTGCTAATGCATCCCAGCTATGTTTTCCACCATGAAGGGAAATGGTGCTTTGCCCAACAAATGGCTTTCGGAAAGGAAGTCAAAATAGTTTAGATCACTTTCAAAACTTGTATGGAACTTCGGTGATGTTGGCAGTTATTTATGTTACCTATAAAACAATAACCTTGATATTTTCACGTGGGAAAATATGAAGCCTGGAGTCGAATAAAACAAGTATACCAAATTATTCAGAATAATTACGGACAATACTATTAATACAAAGTTAACCTTAGAGGAGAAACCGGAATAAAAAAGATCTACCAGCCGGGAAATTATTAGTTTTAAAGGTTTAAAGGTCGCTCATGAATGGCGGAGGGAAGGGACAGTGACATTGCCCCAGCAATCAGGACAATGCCCTAAAGACTGACCATATATTATATGATCAACGCCCAAGACTCCTCTCCACCCAAGGTAGGACCAGGGAGGGCCAGGCAGTGACTGCTGATGACTCAGCAAATAGACATATAGGTTCCCCCAAACGCCCCCAACCTTACCTCACTAGGATGGTAAGGTTGCAGACACTAATGGCACTAATGAGTCTGAGTGGGACTCGAACCTCCGTCTGATAAACACCAGACAGAGACGTTACCAATCAGGCCACAACAACCCTTTGCCAGAGTTCAGCCTCTGTGACTAATCTACCTTTCAATAGGAACCAGATCTTTATTAAACCAACATCCGCTTCACTTTAGATTTTTGATGGCCTGAAATAAACTTGAAGCTTTCTCGAATACTGAAAAGCTAATTCTCATCATTCATTTTATGTAGAAGTTATATCATGATATACCATTCAGAAAGCATTCTCTTTGTACATTGAGATATTATGTTTACAAGTTTTTATAGTTTATATAGGAAATATTTATTTTAATATTGTTACTGTTCTTAAAATATTTCATTTTTCCTCGTTTCCTTTCCTCACTGGGCTATTTTCCCTGTTGGGGACCCTGGGCCTATAGCATCCTGCTTTTCCGTCTAGGGTTGTAGCTTAGCTATTAATAATAATAATAATAATAATAATAATAATAATAATAATAATAATAATAATAATAAGCGACCGCACCTAAACATATGAAGAATAACTGTATAAAAAGAAGTCCACACGGAAAATTGATCCCAATATAAGCGTGTTTTTTTTTTTTTTCAGTCATTAACAAAACAAGTCTCGAATTATGACACAATGAACAGTGTGGGACCATTTCAGCTTCAGTTGCTGATTGGTTCAATGTTGTAATCCAGTTGTGGTGGATGTGAGATCAACACCAGAATTCCAATTGAGAATATTCTTCGTATTTTCCTATGGCGTAGGCCTATTGATGTCATATAATAAAGAATGTGCCAGGAGCATTAAAAAAAAAAGGAAAAATAAGAATTCCAGGGAGAAATATATATACATATATATATATATATATATATATATATATATATATATATACATATACACAAACATATATATATATATATATATATATATATATATATATATATATACACACACATATATATACATATACACAAACATATATATATATATATATATATATATATATATATATATATATATATATGTATATATATATATATATATATAAATATATATATATATATATATATATATATATATATATATATACAGGTACATATCTATCTATCTTTCTATCTATCCATCAATCTATCTATCTATCGATCTATATATATATATATATATATATATATATATATATTTATATATTTATAAATATATTTATATATATATATATAATATATATATATATATATATATATATATATATGTGTGTGTGTGTGTGTGTGTGTGTGTTTGTAAGTTCTTGAAATGTTGACCAGCATTTTTCCGCCATTTTAATCCAAGGAAAAAAGTTCTTCATTGTGTCACTGAGGCGTTGGTTGGTAAATTTCGAGTTTCATTTGTTTACGTGATCTTGATGGATATATGTAGGCATCTTCTTCTTTCCCACTGTTACCCCTACATTAAGGGGTCGGTTGCCTGATGCACCCTCCCCAATGCTTTGTATCCTCTTCTACCAAACCTCTTCTCTCAATATCATTCTTCACCCTATCTCGCTATCCAATTCTCTGCCTCCCTCTTGATCTTTCCTCCATAACCGGTTCCTTTCAAGTTCTTCACTCCTTTCCCACCATTCATCCTCAACACATGCCCACACCATCTATCTTAGTCGTGATATTCTTCATTACCTCTGTACTATTTACCACGCCTGCCATTCTTCTTATTTCACCATTTTCCAATCTTTCAAGCAACCATAATCCTTATCATTCTCATCTCTATTCTCTCAAGCTTTGCTTCCTCTTTTCGTCTTAGAGCCCATGTTTTCGATCCATGCGTTACGACTGGTCTTATTACAGAGCTGTAGATCTTGACCTTTACCTTGACTGGCATTTTATCACATAGCACTTCAGATGCCTCCCTCCACTTCCCCAAGGCTGCTTTTATCCTATTCTTAACTTCAGTCTTACATCGTCCCTCCTGACTTATGGTAGATCCCAAGTAAAAAAATTGTTCCATCTGTTTTATAATCCTGCTCCTACCTTTCTTACTGCTTCAAAGTCTCTTGTCCCTCTACCACCCTTCTCTGTAATTCTTCCTGATTTTCAGCAGTAATCACCAAACCATCTACACATAGCAACTTTCACAACTTTTCATTTATGATTCCTTCACTTAAGACATCCATGAACAGCACAAATAAAAACGGGCTTAATGCATGAGCACACATAAATTTGAGACTAGAAATTTTCAACTTTCTTTGCATATTTCCTTTGGGCATAGTCTATGCCTTTGAGATATCAAGTTTTCAAATTAGACGTATCCAAAAAGCACAGGAAAGGAGGAGGTTGAATATTCCTTACGATGAATATATATATATATATATATATATATATATATATATATATATATATAAATATATATATATATATATATATATATATATATATATATATATGTACACACACATATATATACATATATGTACACACACACACATATATATATATATATATATATATATACATATATGTACACACACATATATATACATATATGTACACACACACACATATATATATATATATATATACATATATATATATATATATATATATATATATATATATATATATATGTGTGTGTGTGTGTGTGTCTGTGTATGACTGTTTGTAATTTAGATGTAACTACCACTTACTACTAATCATCAAACGACTTTGGAACCCAGGAGGGAGTCCGATACCTTTTCTTTCAATACTATGTTACAATAGGAAGGATACAATAACATTTTCTTAGCCTGCAGTAGATGTAACTTGATATTTGCATATTATTTCCGCTGAATGGATTTTTATTATAGAGTGCAGTAAATTCTCTCTCTCTCTCTCTCTCTCTCTCTCTCTCTCTCTCTCTCTCTCTCTCTCTCTCAAACACACGTACAAAATCATGGCCATTGTGACGCGAGTGAATTTTAATTCAAGTCGGGAACAATGCATTATCGAAATGCGCAAAATGTTCCCAGCCATTAAGGATCATTGTGTGGCTAAAGAAGGGGGCCGGGGGTTGACGGCCGAACAGGATCTGGCAGTGGAATATAATGCTAAAGACACGTTGAAAGCCATGAGCCGGATTAAAGGCACTGTAAAATGAAGAAGGATAATGGCATTGCAATAAAACCCCGGATATATGGACTTATGCAGAAAACGTGACTTAAAAATATTAATGAAGATTCACAATGCATTACCGTGTACTCTCAGTATCTTGGTAACATCAGACTCGACTACAATGATAGGAACTTGCATTGCTAAGGACTGACCTTATAAATATAACGGAGGAGACATGACAATCGTTATATAAAAGGCAGTCATTGGAGACGCAAAAAGCGAGGCCCGGTATTTAGTGGGTTATTCGAGATGCTCTTTGTAGTTACTGTTTGCCCTGTTGGGAAAACAATTTGGTACATCATAAAACCTATGTTTATGAATACTCAAATAAGCAATTAATCAAATTCTACCATGATTCATTAATTAATTTTTTTTTATTTATGATACGGTTAGCTATATCTCTAGGACTGTAGGCAGTGAGAGACTTCTTATTCTCTCTCTCTCTCTCTCTCTCTCTCTCTCTCTCTCTCTCTCTCTCTCTCTCTCTCTCTCAAACACACGTACAAAATCATGCCACCCATTGTGACGCAAGGTAATTTTAATTCGAACCAGAAATAATGCATTATCGAAAGGCGCCAAAATGTTCCAAGCCATTCCTTGATAAGTAAGACGAAAACATAGTAATACACTAATAAAGTCCACAAATCGTGATGAAAGTTCTCTTGAAATATGACCTACTAAAAACCGCCTGACATTCATCTTTAACAAGGTACTTGGAACTAAGAGAGAACAGATTAAGTCACTGCATGAAAAGAGCAAATGAGACAACAGGATGCAAGTTCACACGCCTCCTTGACATGGACATTCGTGAGCAAACCCGAAATATAAGAATTTATAAAACGATCTCGTGTTTTTATGATAAAGTAAAAATGTCCATAAAATGCCTTTCTTTGCTTAACATGGCATGAAAATCGTCCCAACCAGATAAACTATGATAAAACTTTACAGTTCTTTAGTCTAGACTTCTCATAGAGGAAGTGCTCAGCGATCAAGCATCCATACACTCGTCAATATCTTTAAGGCCCGAGGAATGTTCAAGTATATTACCTGGATGACACATTAAAGAAATAAAAGTAGCTATCCACTCTCTCACATGGATGATATATTTACTGAAGGAAATTTTTAAGGAAACACTAACAATAAGCAAAACAACTGGAATATCTACTCTATATGTTTTTTCTTTGTTAGAATTTCAGTATAGATGAAAAGGTTATCTATATTATAAAAGATTACTCATGTTCTTAAATTGAAATTCAACGTAGATACAGTTCCCTGAAGGATAACATATAACTATCAAATCTAAAATTAAGTCCTCCCAAAAATCATAATTTTTAAAAATAAAAATAAGAGAAAGTGGATTTTTTCATATTAATAGAATTTTATCAACACACAATTCAGTCAACTATTTTCTCCAGACAAAGCAGGAAGCTAGACCGGGCAGAGCTTGTCATAGAAGATAAGCAGCCAGACATTATATTTTTCTTCCAAAATGCGAATATAAAGTTAAACAAAACATCACAAATTAACCCCAACTCTAACAACCAACTTCTAATTGAATAGACTCATGAAACCGAGTTACAGGACACCTGAGAAAATTAATAAAAAAGAAAAAGAAAATAAAGTTTAAATGTTTATACACTGAAATGATTTCGTCGTTATGGTTTAAAACCACACCCAAGACGTAGGAATTACAATTAAGTCAGTAACTATTTGTAGGTTTATCGTAAAAAAACTACGATGAAAATACTGAGAGAGAGAGAGAGAGAGAGAGAGAGAGAGAGAGAGAGAGAGAGAGAGAGAGAGAGAGAGAGAGAGAGAGAGAGAGAATCCTTTTTTTTTTTTTTTTGAAGAGCGTCTGAGTAGGTGATAGCCGAGATGCGAAGGCCTTTTCAATATACCAATATTGTCGGTGTCGAAAGAAAGAGAAACGGGACACTTTTTCTCTTCTTTCTTTCCCTTTTATCCTTTGTAGCGTCTCTGCGTTGACGGACCCAAAGAATTTACAGCTTTGTTTCTTCATAAAAAGCGGAGAAAAACACGATGGGTGAGATCAGAAAGAGAAAATTCTGAGCTTTGGAATATTATTATTATTATCATTATTACTAGCAACAACCATAGTTGGAAAAGCAAGATGCTATAAGCCCAAGAGCTCCAACAGGGAAAAATAGCCAAGTGAGGAAAGGAAATAAGGGAATAAATAAACGATATAAGAAGTAATGAAAATTAAAATAAAATACTCTTGAAAACATTAACAACATCACAACATATTTAATTTATAAACTATAAAAGGACTTATGCAAGCCTGTTCAACATGAAAACATTTGCTGCGAGTTTGAAATTCTGAAGTTCTACTGATTCAACTACCCAATTAGGAAGATCATTCCACAACTTGGTCACAGCTGGAATAAAACTTCTGGAGTACTGTGTAGTATGGAGCCTCATGATGGAGAAGACCTGACTATAAAAGAACCCTGAAAGTTTAACTATATTGTACACTTATCTCATTCACGACTATGTTCATCGGATATATCATGACTACTATGAGATTCAGGGCCTCTGTAACAAAGTTTTTTGGACTTTGCTCCTTATCAAAGCATCGGGTGTAGCTGAAAGTTGACATATGTATATTTTACAACCACACACAAATTTTGTCAGCATTATCAATAACCTAAACCCGATGGTTTTAATATTTATAGAGTAAAAATGATCCAGCCGACGCCATGGCCAGTGATACCGAGCCAAGAGTCGAAAACATTCATTACGTAAGCAATGTAAACACCTTTGGACAAAATTTTGCCCCGCCCATCCACCAGACACCCATTCACCTTCTTCCATCTGCTCTGAAACCCATAACAGTCAAGAATGGCTAACAGGATTTGGAATTGCCCCCGTGGTTGCAAACCTGCATTTGTCTTACGACTTGCAACTTTAAACAGTCATGAGAAAGCCCTTGGCCATATCTATTATAGCCTGAATAGGTAATTATTCAGTTTCTAGTTTAAATCCAATGTTTATGGTCTGATTTGTATTTAGCGTAACATGATTATAATACTTGTAATGTCATTCAGGCTTTTGAACATTTCCATTAACTATTCACTATGCCACCAAGAGAGAGAGAGAGAGAGAGAGAGAGAGAGAGAGAGAGAGAGAGAGAGAGAGAGAGAGAGAGAGAGAGAGAGAGAGACAGACAGAGAGATTGTATGTAAACAGTCTTTATATAACTTTTTTTGTTAAAATAAGATTTTTGTGCTAAAATCTCCATCAGACCAACGGATCATCCGATATAATTTTTTTTTCTTCTTCTTAGGCCGTACGAACGTGCTGGCTATGTTTTGGGCATGACTGCATTTTGTAAATAAATCATGAATAGTTTTAGGAGTTTTATTTGTACATCTAATGGGAATCTATAGAAGTAAAGTGAACATAATTCATTTATCCTTTAAAATATTTACTACATGTAGCAAAACAAATAGTAGTAAAGATGATAATGCAATGAAGGAATGATACCATACTTTATCTTTAGCTTCAACATCGGCAATAACATACCCAGTTGCCATAATTTGTCAGCTTAATGAAATAACCTATCATCTAATGTTAAACTTAATTTCTGAGGAGGCCATGGCTTATTGCACAGTGAAAAAACATGACAAAGACTTTATGAATGGCGGAACAATACATAGATGTGGGTGGGGTATCAGTGCTGGCGTAGTAATACTACTGTAGCAGTACTGCCGCAACAGTAGTATGCATGAATTAAACGTTTAGGCCAACTGCTGGGATCATTGAGGATCATTTAGCACTTCTTACAACTACTCGAGAAATGAGTTTTTATAGCCAGAATTTGAATTTTCTGATCCAACAATGCCCATGATAGCCTTCAGTGTTATCCTGATTCATAACGAGGCCAAAGTGGGTGGAGTCTCATGAAGTCATCATTCTGACGATAATTATTGGTGAAGGTTTAAAGCGAAAATACGGTACCGGCTATCTTTTTTTTTTACAGTAAATAAGTAGGTAGATAGACAATGAATAAAAATTGCTTGACATTGGATATAGCAGTTATCAAATCAAGCTGGTCTACTACGTTTTTGAAAATTACCAACTATTCCATACACTTTGTCAATCTGTTTGTGACCTATAAAGTAGACTGTAATTTCTTAGGAAACTTATTTTGGGAATTAGACAAATAATCGAAGTGTTTTTGTATTTATTAACATATTTTGTTCGTTTGTTCATTATGACAATTCTCAGTGGAGAGGTTTCAGAGTTCATAAAAGTGTACTGCTTTGCTTTTATTTACACTTTTGTGTTATTGTTGGCAGAGGTATAGCCTTCGTTACGTATAACCAATCATCGATCGAGAAAGAGAGAAGAAATGCCGTCATAAGTTACGTAACGAGTGCGTTCGAAACCTTTTCTCTGAGTAAGTTGGCCCGTCTTCAAAAATCGTCACTTTTACTTAATAAAGTACCAAATTTATTCAACCTACGTAATGCAGAATATAGTCAAAATTTATGTGTAGATATAATGTGCATTCTGAATAAGCATTATATTTATGAAATTCATAGAAAAAAAGTTATTGCGAAAAAACCGTGTTACAGGGGCCCTGAATCTCATAGTAATAGAGTAATAGATCTCGATTTTGAGGGAAAACGGTCACAAAGGAATCGAATCTCATTCAATGAAAAATTGTGATGCTCAGTGACGAATTGGAGGCTTTAGACATTATTTCTTTTTTTCTCTCTCTCTCGCATATCTTTCCCATTTTTCTAAAGTTCTTTTAAGAATAATTCTTAATTTCTTTTGCTATCCTTCGACATTATCATACGTGTGCACAAGAGGAATTTACAAGGCATTATTTCTAAAGATATTGCGCCATAAATCATAACACCTTTATGATGTATAGCATCTCAGGACGTAGACCTATAATTAAAAAGATTTATGGCCAGGGCATAGCATATTTTGTGCTGCAAGATTACATAAGGATAAAAGTTACCAGCATTGTTGAGTAAAAAACGGCAATAACAATCCTAATATCATATTATACAAGATGCCATTTAAAAGAGCGATTAGTATTTAAAACATTCATATGTTCTTCATGAAAGTGCAGAAATATCAAAATCCCGTTATTCAGCCGACCACTTCTCTGGCTGTAGGTTAAATAACGGAATTATAACTCCTTTATGATTCTGTAAGCATAAAGAAAAAACCTAAGAGGTAGAACTTTATTGTATATCTTTGGAACCCGTGACTTTGACCGCAAGTATAGACATGGATTGCTTTTGGGAAAATCTACGTCCAGCTGCAATATCCGAAACCTCTGATATTGCAGATGAAGTCGATATAAAAAACACTACAGCAAACAGGAGAAAGTGAGCATGGTTTCTAAGGAAAGGATTGACACCCTTGGCCCTATGTCAATCAAATTACCGCCAGTATCAAAGAGGGGTAGATTAATTACGGACGTGGAACAGTTGAAAGGAAAAATGCGCAGTTGCTTAAAAAAAAAACGAATCGACATCATTCCTACATACATCAGGAGCAGAAACTCTGATTCGATCTGCACAAGCCCATAAAATCCCACGCAGAGTGACACAGGAAGTCTCCACTTAATCTATGCCACCTGAAAGTAATGCCTAAAGCTAGGCTGACAATTGCATGATTCTGCGGCACGCATTGGCACAACTCGAGCGCAAATTAGTCGTAAACTGGCGTGAAGTGTGCGTAAACCCGTCATGACTGAGTGCCAAGTCGGGATGAGAATTTTGAAATGTTCAAAAATTTGGTCACGACAAAATTTCGCGACCGGGTTGTGAACTATGCACAAATTGTTCGTGAACTCGTCGTGACCCCGTCGGAACAATGCGGGATGATACGTGCTAGTGCGTGGCAGTGCGCGCCATGCCATGACTGTCACGAACTGCCATGAATAGTTTACGAACGGCTCACGTCGAGTTCACGAGTAGTTCACGACATGTTCACAAATTGGCGTGCGTCGCAGCCTGGCCGTGCCTTCCCACTGACACGGTCATGTGTACTTCACGCATTGATGGCAAGAGCAGTTCATGACTAGTTTACGCACTTCACGAACAGTTTGCGCATGGCACGAGCAGTTCATGAGCAGTTCACGACTACTGCGCTACAGTGGCACTCGCGGCGGTGTGGGGGTATATATAGGGCTTTCTAGACACTGCTCGCCATTCCAGAGATTGCCAGCAAAGAGACAACTTATATCACAGAGACAAAATGTCTAAGGTCCCCTTTTTATATGGTGTGCCTAAGTCGGCACGACACCGTCCGAATTGCGCAAACTCATCGTGCCAATGCGGGAAGTGCGTAAACTATGTGCAAACTATGCGTGACCTCATCGTGCCACTTCGTGTCAATGTGGACACTGATGGGCATGCATTCGTGAACTATTCGTGAACTCGTCATGAACTCATCGTGCGCTATGCGTGAACTAGTCGTGAACAGTGCGGGAGCCTCCCAGTTCATGCCCCAAAATGGCATGACTTGCCACGACAATATTGTGACCAAAAGTCGTGCAAGTATCAGCCTAGCATAAGACCTGATGTCATCGAGCTAAGTAAAAACAAAAACACATCGTTGGTTAAGCAATTAGTGATTGCTATTTATACAAAAACTTACTATGTTAGTAAATGGTATGAATGAGAGATGAACAAATCATTGATGGCTTATATAATAAATCATGAACTTTGCAGTGTTTCAAGTCAGGCTGTAAGTTCCTCATGTTCTCGAGTACAACATTACGTTCTAGTTAGCCGTTTTATCGTAAAATATTTCGTGATAAGTTAACATTGTCGAGGTTTACATATTCAAGCAAGTTATAGCAATGTGCTGCAATAGGATACAGGTTTAATTTCCATCTGTTTATCTAGTTCCTGTTAACGTGTTAAGCTGATATGCGGTTTCGTTATTCCAATATCGGGTAGAGAAATGAGGTAGATTCTATTCCTCCAAGTGAATTTACTTCTTGTTAATGTTTGGTATGTGGAAACACTCTGGCATTATTCATTGATGCTCCAGTTCCCCGAGAGTGGGTTTTTTGGAATTTATTAAACTAGAGAATATTGAACTGTAAAAATAAATCATCAGTCATAGGTATACAATAGGATTGTTTGAGTTCGAATATTTTGGTGATTTGCCACTTTTTCGCATTTTAGGTTATTCATAAATATATTATATTATATTTTTATTTGATGGTAGAGGCTGTTACATGCTAGAAAATCTTCCTACTTTTGTTAAATGAATCCTTTGGTATGAAGTTTGTCACACTGGCATAACATGCGGTGTTTGTCACCAAACGGAAGGACCAAGTATAATTTGACTATCATCAAAGAATGGCCCATCATCTTTGTCAGAAGGCTATTTACACAAGATTCCAGGTACCCCGTTCCCCTCTTGTAAGTGAAAAGGTGAACCCCCTAGACCAGTATCTAAGAACCACGCCATGACCCTGGAGTATAATAAATACCTAAACAACATATTAGAAATGCAACATGTACCTACCCGATGTTATTCAACCAAATAAGGTACAAAATAAAATACAGCATTAACCAAGAACAACCTAAAACCACTTTACAACATTTAAAACAAAAGTTTGAAATAAATATTCTTCTTAATAGAATACTTGATAAACACAACGCAAACAATGTCTATAATATCCAACATATCTAATTCAGCATGAGACATTTCTTGGGACAAGACATTTATGAGCATAATTCCCTTATCAATGGTAGTTTGGACTGTCGCATAAAGACGACAATCAACGCAATTAAGAGATGTTATATTCGGAAATGATCCTGATAATTATTCAACGAAATTACATACAGTAGTCATGCCATATCAATACACTTAAAGGAAATTTCATATATAATTCTTGGAAAAGCACTTAAATTAGCTTATAAAAAGTTTCATATATAATTCCTGGAAAACCACTTAAATTAGCTTATAGAAAGTTTCAAATATAATTCCTGGTCAAACACTATTGCTTAAATTACAATTGAGTAGAATTAATTGGGCTTATTCCTTAATTTCAACTGAATTAAACTCATCTACAATACACATTTGCATTTCAACATGAGGGATACGGTTGTTTTGTTGTATAAATTTGGTTTAATCCTCCTATTCTTTACCTCTTTCATATAACATAGTTCAAATGCACCTCTTACTCCTCTATGTTTTTACATTTTGTCTTGAAAGCTTCATTTCTATCTATATATTTCCAGTAGTCCCTTTTTAGCCTTTGATGGACCAATGCTGCTTGTCTATTTATTAACATAAACTTTTCTTAAGTGATGGAATTCTTTATCATTTTCATTCTTATTTACTGTTTACCCTATTCTTTAGAGTAAAGTTTCAAGAGGTACTGATGATTTCATTATTAAACTCATAAACTTATATGTATGATAAAGCGTTGTATAATTTCTTAAGCAAATTTCGTTAAAAGGTTTGCGACAATATTCCTGAATAAAAAAAAAAAAAAAAAAAAAAAAAAAAAAAAAAAAAAAAAAGATAAATCATATGAAATGTCGGAAGTAGATCAAAGATGCTGAATGAAATGACAAAATTTATCTTGAAGTACAGAAGAGAGGAAAAAACAAAGCCGATGAGAAATAAGGACCATAAAAGAATAGCGATGGATAGTCCGAATAAGAGGGCGGCCATTATTACAAAATATATCAATGGACAGAAAAAGAGAAGCTAAAGAAAGATTGATTTAAAATGCAAGTCCCGATTTGCAGACGCCAACGCGATCGTATCCATCTTACACAGAAGAGATCTTTTGTCGGCCATCGTCTCTCGCCCTTCTATTGTTGTACATTTTCCTCACCAAATTCATCTCGCTATTTTATATCCGCCTATTATTCATATCTTCAAAGCAGCGTCTTATTTATGGCTCATATTTCATCCTCGTTATTTTCAAATTTCATCTCCGTTCTCTAATCACAAGAAGGCGTCCTTGCCCTGTCTTAGATTCTGTTATGTCAATATTAATTCTCATTAGGAATTTGAATGCTGGCAACACTGCTTTTCTATTTGGGGAAGCATGCGCGTGTTTACTAACTGTTCCATGATAGTGGGGGATCGAACCTTTATTAGGACTTGGCATGGAACGGACAAAGCTAAAGAACGTCATATGTCTAATCAGGTAACAAATATAGAAATAGGTTAAATAGAGACAAATCAAGATAAAATATCAGTTAAAACTAAATGTCTGTATGCACTGAGCTCTTGGGGAAAGAAAAACAAAAACAAAAGGACATTAAAACGACATTTCCAAACTTAAAGAGGAAAATTCTAATTGCTGAAGTTCCCACTGAAATGAGATGACTCACTTGGATATTATCCGACTAGGGCCGAATCCATCATACCAATTTGGAGAATTGCTTTCTTAAATGTTTTCCAAGTAAACTGCAGGTAGCCAAAGAAAGCAAAGATACATACAGTATACAGTAGGAACCTTTCAATAATCCGAAATATTCTAACAGCGTTAGTTGGTATATTTTGGAAATACTGGAAGACCGAAAGCTTAATGTCTAAGTGAATATCGAGTAATGTTTTTAGAATTATTAACTTGCGTGCTACAAATGCAAAAAGAATTATGGAGTGCGAACATGGTAGGAGACCAACAAGTAACACAAGTCAGTTTTGCTGGAATTCAGCCTCAACCTAAAATAGATTTTCACAGCTTTCTGATTTGCTCTCAATTTTTATTACGCCTACGTCATTTCCTTTCCTTTGAGGACCAACAAATACCTGCAAAAATGATTTATTAACGGTAGTATTTACCGCACTAATTTCAAAGGCTAACAGTCATATCGCTATGGGGTCCCAAAACACAAACCTTACGAATTAATCTAGAGAAAGATATATTTTCATTTTTTTTTTGTTTTTTTTTTTTGCTTTCCTATACATAACCAATTTTCACCAATCCTCACACGTGCACACTTTTCATGGTTTTACGGTTCAATCCCATATTTTTACCCCGCAAAGTAAAATTACCCAACTTCTATTAGGATATCATTGGGATATTTTTAATCAAAATGAATCATGCACCGTTGATGCGCTTAATAACCATTATATATTGTCATTTCCCCTAAGTTGTAGCATAGCGCTAGAGTGATTTTTTTTTCAAATAAATCGTTGCTAAGTGGGAAGTGGCATAATTTTTCCTTGTTTTTCGTTAATCGTTCTTCAATCTCTAATCCACTAATATTGCATTATTAGTTTCATTAATTTTTTCCAAGTTTTTCACATTCATTTTGTTTTTCAGGATCTAGTTCATTCGTTATTGTTTTAGGCAATGGTAGCTGCATGATTTTTTCAACGTTTATACTGAATGCTTTTAATTTTTGATAGACACCTCCTTCGTTATCATTCTATGATTTCTATGTTGGCTCTCTAGCGGTAAGTCTATAGTTAAAAACTTGATAGATGACAAAGATGAACTTAGGCTAGTACTCAAACCTGCAAGGGGAACCAAAAATGTCTCACCACACTCTCTTGTGTTTTGAAAGAAAAACAAAACAAAAAATTCAGATTCTGGCCCTATGTCTACAAGAATATCATACTACAACATCCAACCATTCAGTTACCAGTAAACTATACTCTGAGAAGTGAATTCTTAATAAGAGTACCTTTAGTAGAATTATTGATATAATTTTCTACACCTAAACGCTTTATTTCTTTATGACAAATGATGCCAGTTAGTCGGCAAACCTGAATCCACGCTCACCACCTTAAGAAGTTTCACGATCTTCAATTATCGTTGTTTAATCCTCCTGTACATATAAATAAACAATAAGAACATAGGAGGAGGAAAATATGATTGCAAGGACTGGAAGAATCACAATCAAGGATTACTAGAAAGAAGACAAAGGGAGGAATGAGGTAAGAGGAGTAACGGATTGTGGAGGAAGTGTAAAGACAAAGAGGTAAAACCTATTTAGGTAACCCGATGCTGCAACATCTTCTCCTGAGAGAGAGAGAGAGAGAGAGAGAGAGAGAGAGAGAGAGAGAGCATGATCCAATCAAACGTTAAAAGGGTCGGAGTAACGGATTGTGGAGGAAGTGTAAAGACAAAGAGGTAAAACCTATTTAGGTAACCCGATGCTGCAACATCTTCTCCTGGGAGAGAGAGAGAGAGAGAGAGAGAGAGAGAGCGCATGATCCAATCAAACGTTAAAAGGGTCGCCATCTAAAATGTAAAGTAATTTGCGATATGACTCTGTCTGTGCCTGTGAAAGCCGTATCAACCCCCCCCCCCCCCCCGGGCAAAGGCAGCGGTATGTCGCCTTGCAGCCTCATGAATATGAAGATACGAGAGCAGTGAATCCATTGCAAGGCGAGATGGCATTCTGTTGTGCACGGACTTTATCGAGGGGAAGTGAAACTAGTGTTTAGGATGACTCTAAATGCCCCCCCCCCCTCTCTCTCTCTCTCTCTCTCTCTCTCTCTCTCTCTGTTATACATATGATGTAATATTCCCCGGGGAATTCATTTGATTCATGAAAACAAAACTACGTTACACTTTCAACGCAAGAAACAGATCCATACTGAGTGATAGAGTGAGGATAGTAATTAATACATACACACAGACACAAAAAACACACGCACGTGTATTCTTGTTTCAACACCTTTAAGGGGAAAATGTATGATCAATATACATACATACATATATATATATATATATATATATATAATATATAATATACATCCAAGTATCTAACTATAAACGACAAAAAAAAAGTATTATCAATAATTAAGGTGGAAAAAATGTATGATTTTATATATATATATATATATATATATATACATACAAATATTTAACTATAAACAACAACAAAAAATATAATGAAATAAGGTGGAAATTCGTTATGTATTTTAATACGAAAATGTATTGGGTGAAAGAAAAGTTTCTGGGTAAAAATTAACCCGAAAAGAAACATTGAACAAATATCATGAGAGAGAGAGAGAGAGAGGAGAGAGAGAGAGAGAGAGAGAGAGAGAGAGAGAGAGAGAGAGAGAGAGAGAGAGAGAGAGAGAGAGATGAGTAGCCTTAAAAGGTACAAGAGGTAATCTAAATTCCGAATTAAGTTTCATTAAAAATGTTAAAAGGCTAAACATGATTAAGCATACAACATGGATGATATCTTCTTGGAATCTAGGATGTTAGAGAAGGGGGTGTAGTTCCGTCTATGCATACAAATATAAAAGCATTATACTTTGGAAAAAGTGTCAAGTAAAGTTTCATTACATATATATATATATATATATATATATATATATATAATATATATATACATACATATATATATATATATATATATATATATATATATATATATATATATATATATATATATATATATATATATCTTCAAAGACTAAATTTCCAAAATCATACGGTTCAAACCAAAAACTTAACCGCTTGTTTAATCTTTCCAACAACTAATAATTAACCTACATTGACCGTAACTAAAAGTAACAATGACAACGACGAATATTAAGATGTAAATTGCTTTTAAACAGCATAACAAAATCCAGATTACGTGCAATTTTATTACTTATTAAGGGTTGTGGTGGCCTACTTGGTAACGTTCCTGACTGGTGATCGCCAGACTGTGGTTCGAGTCCCGCGCAAACTCGTTAGTTCCTTTGTGTCTACAACCTCACCATCCTTTTGAGCAATGGAATGTGTTTTAGGTGAGCCCTATAGATATACCTGCTGAGTCATCAGCAGCCATTCCCTGGCCATCCCTGGTCCTAGTTTGGATAGAGAAGGGGCTTGAGCGTTGATCATATAGATATAGATGGTCAGTCTCTAAAGCATTGTCTTGCTTGCTAGGGCAATGTCACTGTCCCTTGCTTCTGCCATTCATGAGCGACCTTTAAAAACCTGTAACTCGATAATTTTTTAGTCATCAGACGACTATCTACATTGATTGAACGGCTCTTTATCATTATAATATTTTGATTTCTATGCAACCCCGAAGCATAATTAATTTCCCTTCGATCCCGGGCAGGAAACGAATCACCAGCTATATGTCACCGCTTTACTGCGGCGACGTAAAATTATGGAAACCATAAATTTCAAAGCGCCATTTCTTTTCCTGCCATGTCAGACGAAATTATTTATCAGTGATTTACTAATTACCAATAACTAGTGGGGGCAGCAGAAGCACACTTATGCTTATTATGCCTGTAAAAAGTATTTATTGCTATATTATTGCTATTATCAAAATTATTATTACCAGCAAAGCCTCAACCCTAGTTGGGAAAGCAGGATGCTATAAGCCTAAGGACTCCAACAGGGAAAAAATAACCCCTGAAGGAAAGGAAATAAGGAAATAAATAAACTAAAAGAGAAGTAATGAAAAACTAAAATAAAGTATTTTATGAACAGTAACAACATTTAAATGAACATTTCAGATATAAACTGTAAAAAGTGACTCATGTCAGCCCGTTGAACATAAAAAACATTCGCTGCAAGTTGGAACTTTTGAATAATAATAATTTTGCACATTTATATGTGTTTTTCATATTCATATAAACCCTATATTATACACCTCTTAATATCTGGATTCTCTCTACCCCGGGATCATAGATCCAAGGGGTCATTTAGTCGATTCCTTGGGTCTCTTATCCAGAGGTAGAGAGAATCTAAATATTAAGAGGTGTATGACATATGGCTTACATGAAAAAAAAAAATATATATATATATATATATATATATATACACGTATATATATATATATATATATATATACACACACACATATATATACATATATATATATATATATATATATATATATATACAGTATATATGCATAATATTACATATATATACAAGTATATATAAATGTATAATGTATTATATATATATATATATATATATATATATATATATATATATATATATATATATATATATATATATATATTGTGTATATATATATACATATATATACACATATATATATATATGTGTATATATATACATATATATATATATATATATATATTGTGTATATATATATACATATATATATATATATATACATATATTATATATATATATATATATATATGTTATCAATGTAAATAGCACCTAATTTCTTTAAAAGACTGGTATGGGAATCGAGGAAGATGACAGTAGCAGCACATCAAAAAATACTCGTGAAAATGAATCCGCTTTGGAAAGCCCCACGAGTACACTAAAGGGAGGTCACGTAAACAGTACTCAAACATGCTGTAAAAAGAAACGTGTAAGTCAACATCCTCATTCGGTCGGTGTTTAATGTTGCAATCTCATTGGGTATACTCAGATATGCTATATTCCTATCTATTTCGGGTAAATACTGAAGACCTAAGGAACATTATATATCGGCTGAATTCAATGGTATGGAACTATGTTCTCCAAAACGCGGAGAATATTTTGGCCATAAAAGAGGTTTGGGTGCAGAACATCCTTTGATCCGAGGAATAAGAAATATGAAAAAAAGAAAGAAACCCTTGATCCTTCTAGTTGAATGAGCCTTAATATATATTCGGAATAAAAGGACGCCACATTGAAAGACATTCCTCTACGAATGGAAACCAGTCTTACACCAGGAAGAGAAGGGAAGGGAAGGTGTCGAAATATTTCTTCAGGAATGAGAAGGGAGGGAAATTGTCGAAATATTTCTCCTTTTAAATTCTGTTTTATTGACGTTTACCAGTGCGTAAAATATCGCTAATAATAACAAAATATCATCGATTACAATATTTATGAACTACAAAAATATATACAATTAAATCATATGATAGAGAGAGAGAGAGAGAGAGAGAGAGAGAGAGAGAGAGAGAGAGAGAGAGAGAGAGAGAGAGAGAGAGAGAGGGGGGGGGGTTTACCATTAAAAGAACCTTATACTTAACAGTGGAGATTCGACGAATGGTGTCTCCTTGTGAGGAATACATGAATGAAAGCACTTGTACCAAAGGAAAAGTATCCGCCAGAATAGTGTACTCTAATTCACTTCAATAGAATTTAAATGACGTATTCCTTCGTCTTCACCTCTTCGCTATTTATATAAAAAATAACACTTTGGTTCTTATTCATACCACCTAAGGCTCTATCTCTTTCAGGTAATCATGGAGAGACAGAAACGCCAATTTTCATAGAGTATTTAAAAAAGAAATACCCAGTAAACATAGCAGACTGTATCATTTTAAAGATGGCTTAAGAAAGTCTCGTTTCAAAGAACCCTTCCGTGATTGTGAAAGAGACATGCAATTTCAAGAGCCTCCCAATCTCTAGTTACGTTATTTTACTCAAATTTTGGCAGATAATTCTTTGAACAATGTATAGTATCACCAAACTAGACCCAAGAAGAAGAAGAAGAAGAAGAAGAAGAAGAAGAAGAAGAAGAAGAAGAAGAAGAGAGAGAGAGAGAGAGAGAGAGAGAGAGAGAGAGAGAGAGAGAGAGAGGAGAGAGAGAGAGAGAGAGGGGGGGGGGGGGGTTTACCATAAAAAGAACCTTATACTTGACAGTGGAGATTCGACGAATGGTGTCTCCTTGTGAGGAATATATGAATGAAAGCACTTGTAGCAAAGGAAAAGTATCCGCAAGAATAGTGTACTCTAACTTACTTCAATAGAATTTAAATGACGTATTCCTTCGTCGTCACCTCTTCACTATTTATATAAAAAAAATAAAACTTTGGTTCTTATTCATACCACCCAAGGCTCAATCCCTTTCAGGTAATCATGGAGAGACCGAAACGCCGATTTTCATTGAGTATTTAAAAACGAAATACCCAGTAAACTTAGCAGACTGTATCATTTTAAAGATGGCTTAATTAAGAAAGTCTCGTTTCAAAGAACCCTTCCGTGATTGTGGAAGAGACATGCAATTTCAAGAGCCTCTCAATCTTTGGTTATGTTATTTTACTCGAATTTTGGCAGATAATTCTTTGAACATCTGCAATGTATAGTATCACCAAACTAGACCCAAAAAGAAGAAGAAGAAGAAGAAGAAGAAGAAGAAGAAGAAGAAGAAGAAGAAGAAGAAGAAGAGGAAGAGAGAGAGAGAGAGAGAGAGAGAGAGAGAGAGAGAGAGAGAGAGAGAGAGAGAGAGAGAGAGAGGGCTATTGTTTCTTTAGTCTCAACCCTTCATAGAGATAGAACTGTCGTTTAGTAACTACTCATCAGAGGAAGCAGAAGAAGAAGAAGAAGAGAGAGAGAGAGAGAGAGAGAGAGAGAGAGAGAGAGAGAGAGAGAGAGAGAGAGAGGGGGTATTGTTTCTTAAGTCTCAAGCCTTCTTAGAGATAGAACTGTCGTTTACTATGAGATTCAGGGCCTCTGTAACACGGTTTTTTGGACTTTGCTCCTTATCAAAGCATCGGATGTAGCTGAAAGTTCACATATGTATATTTTACAACCACACACAAATTTTGTCAGCATTATCAATAACCTAAACCCGATAGTTTTAATTTTTATAGAGTAAAAATGATCTAGCCGACCCCATGCCCAGTGATAACGAGCCAAGAGTCGAAAACATTCATTATGTAAGCAATGTAAACACCTTTTGACAAAATTTTGCCCCGCCCATCCACCAGACACCCATTCACCTTGTTCCATCTGCTCTGAAACCCATAACACTCAAGAATGGCCAACAGGATTTGGAATTGCCCCCGTGGTTGCAAAACTGCATTTGTCTTACGACTTGCAACTTTATACAGTCAAGAGAAAGCCCGTGGCCATATTTACTATAGCCTGAATAGGTAATTATTCAGTTTCTAGTTTAAATCCAATGTTTATGGTCTGATTTGTATTTAGCGTAACATGATTATAATACTTGTGATGTCATTCAGGTTTTTGAACATTTCCATTAACTATTCACTATGCCACCAAGAGAGAGAGAAAGAGAGAGAGATTGTATGTAAACAGTCTTTATATAACTACTTTTGTTAAAATAAGAATTTTGTGCTAAACTCTCCATCAGACCAACGGATCATCCGATATAATTTTTTCTTCTTCTTCTTAGGCCGTACGACCGTGTTGGCTATGTTTTGGCCATGACTGCATTTTGTAAATAAATCAGGAATAGTTTTAGGAGTTTTATTTGTACATCTAATTGGAATTTATAGAAGTAAAGTGAACATAATTAATTTATCCTTTAAAATAATTACTACATGTAGCAAAACAAATAATAGTAAAGATGAAAATGCAATGAAGGAATGATACCATACTTTATCTTTAGCTTCAACATCGGCAATAACATACCCAGTTGCCATAATTTGTCAGCTTAACGAAATAACTTATCATCTAATGTTAAACTTAATGTCTGAGGAGGCCATGGCTTATTGCACAGTGAAAAAAACATGACAAAGACTTTATGAATGGCGGAACGATACATAAATGTGGGTGGGGTATCTGTGCTAGCGTAGTAATACTACTGTAGCAGTAGTGCCGCAACAGTAGTATACATGAATTAAACGTTTACGCCAACTGCTGGGATCCTTGAGGATCATTTAGCACTTCTTAAAACTACTCGAGAAATGAGTTTTTATAGTCAGAATTTAGATTTTCTGATCCAACAATGCCCATGATAGCCTTCAGTGTTATCCTGAATTATAACCAGGCCAAAGTGGGTGGAGCCTCATTGTATCATCATTCTGACGATAATTATTGGTGAAGGTTTAAAGCCAAAATACGGTACCGGAATTGCTTGACATTGGATATAGCAGTTATCAAATCAAGCTTGTCTACTACGTTTTTGAAAATTACCAACTATACCCTACACCTTGTCAATCTGATTGTGACCTATAAAGTAGACTGTAATTTCTTAGGAAACTTATTTTGGGAGTTAGACTAATAATCGAGGTGTTTTTGTATTCATTAACATATTTTGTTGGTTTGTTCATTATGATAATTATTATTGGAGAGGTTTCAGAGTTCATAAAGGTGTAATGCTTTGCTTTTATTTAAACCGTTGTGTCATTGTTGGCGGAGGTATAGCCTTCGTTACGTATAGCCAATCATCGATCGAGAAAGAGGGAAGAAATGCCGTCATAAGTTACGTAACGAGTGCGTTCGAAACCTTTTCTCTGAGTAAGTTGGCCCGTCTTCAAAAAACGTCACTTTTACATTATAAGTACCAAATTTATTCAACCTACGTAATGCAGAATATAGTCAAAATTTATGTGAAGATATAATGTGCATTCTGAAGAAGCGTTATATTTATGAAATTCATAGATAAAAAATTATTGCGAAAAAACCGTGTTACAAAGGCCCTGAATCTCATAGTAGTAACTACTCATCAGAAGAAGCAGAAGAAGAAGAAGAGAGAGAGAGAGAGAGAGAGAGAGAGAGAGAGAGAGAGAGAGAGAGAGAGAGAGAGAGAGAGAGAGAGAGAGAGAGGGGGGGGGGGTATTGTTTTTTTAGTCTCAAGCCTTCTTAGAGATAGAACTGTCGTGTAGTAACTACTCATCATTTGCATCATTCATGCCTATTTTATTTATTGTTACCTAAATAACAAGAGCTATAAAATTTCAATGTAGCAAATAAACAGTGCCATAACTACGACGTTTTAGAGCAAAGACAAACTTTTCCAGAAGAGAATGATCTATGTTTTTTTCCCCCAAATAAATTTGGGCCTAAATCAAATCGCCTGTCAGTAGAATTCCAATAACGAAGAGTAATATCATTCAGACAGCGTTGAGACATCACAGCCAGTTCTCGATAGGGATAATATGGGGTAGTTCTCAAATACAACGTAGATTTTTTTTATATAAAATGTATACATAGATTTTGGCAAAAGTTTGTCTTATATATATTTCCATTATTAAATAGACAACAATTTTTAAGATAAAAATAAACACCTATAATTAATACAATCTGAATGCCAACAGATTCTGTCTTTTTAAAGGTTACACAGAGATACAAGGGTTATGAGATATTTTACAGGTAAGCTCCTTTCCAGAACCAAAGAAAAATGGGAAGAAAGTACAAATGTTTTTGAATTACCGCATAAAACATAAGTTTTCAATAAATTTCATTGGGTGAAATGGGAAGGTCGTTGTCAATAAGAGTCAACCATAGAAACTGCAATCTGCTCTATCGCAATCTTCAGTCATAAACTCGAATATGATTATATCATTGACTTTCGTTATTCCTCATAGCTATGCATTACCAAAGTTGTCACCTGCTTTATCTTATAATAAAACATTTTATTTCCATATTTCACGGAGCCACTTCTGTTACATACGAGTCTCTTGAAGAAAATCTTTCTAAATATCTACCGTTAGATATCTTTGCATTTATCTTCTCCAGTTACAACATATATAAAATTATATTCGAACTAAGGTTTCCAGTAAATATATATATATATATATATATATATATATATATATATATATACATACATATATATATATACACACACATATATATATATATATATATATATATATATATATATATATATACACACACACACACACACACACACACACATATATATATATATATATATATATATATATATATATATATATATATAATAACTGAGATGACAAGGCGTACGATATCTGTACCATCAAAGCCACCATTCGTTAACGAATTTATTATTATACAGAATATACAAGCTTGACAGATTCATATAATTAATCTTACATCATCTGATGAATAGTATCAAGTTACGAAGGAGATATTGATAAAAAATGTTATCATGAAATTAACCTCCTTATCTTGACGCTCCACCGATAGGCACAAGGCCTTGATATTGATCTTATCAGTTAAATCAGTTACGGGATATTTCTTTTCTTTGTGACCCAAAATCTCAAGTATCCTTCTGACCTCGTCGTGACCTCAATTTCGGACGCGCTCCCTTCTCTCAAGTATCCTCTCCTGTGTCCTCAAGTCCCCCATGGCTTTCGCGTTACAGTAATGCCCACATTGCGAAATGTAAACTTTTCCTTACCACTTTCTCCTTTCCTCTTCCCATCAATTTCCCCAAAAAACATGACCAATTACTTTCACGTTTGTAGGATATCAATCACAAATCTGGATATTCTTCACATTTGTTTGCACACTTACGTTTACTTGTGATTCTCTATTACAAAACATTCTATGCACTTCACGTTCTCTATTTGCTTTTGATTTACTGAATGCTAAACAATGATTCTAACTACCTTATAATATTAAAAAATTTCATTGATTTCAAAATCAATCACATTTGCGTCTTGGTCACATACCTTTTTTTTGTAACTTACTTCTGTTCTTGAGTATTCCCATATTTATGAATATCTACCCTTATTTCATTATAAACTGTCTTACTTTCTTTTTTCCCATAACCAAATTACAATTGCCAGTTTACCCCCAATAATGTTTGAATGTGCTTTTCATTACTTTGAAGCTATTTAATTTCCTTGAATAAATTATAATAACTACTCAGAATAAGTAATTGCCTTGTAACGCCTCTCACAAATACACACAAAATTTTGCTACGTTCTTAACCAAACTATTATTTACCGTTTCATTTCTGCAAACATTACGGCTTCACGCGCTTCTCACGTCAAAGTTCTACGAAAACCCTACGGAATACACCCGCCTCGTTACGCTTTAGAATTTCTCTCGACTGAGAATTGCTACCCAAGATGGAAGTAAATAGCTTGGCGATTGGGAATGGACAGCGCACAAATACCCGGCAAAGATAAGTTTGTATGAAATTTTCAACAGTGATGATATACTGATAGGAGCAAGGGAACGGCCATGAGAATAATACTGACACCTTTTTAAATCAAAACTCCGATTACAGATTCTCGAGGATCTATACAGGCAGATTTGATGATGAGTGATCTGATGGGCATTATCAAATTTATTATAATCAGTAAAATATAAAAGGAACACCAATAAATAATTTTGATGGCATATAAGTTAGTACAATAAAGCAACGAATACATCTAAAAGGAAAATCGTAGTGGGCTGGTGTGATATAGCGCTAATAAAAACAATTACAAACATATGTAACCATATAAACACAGTATACATAAATATAATTGTGCACGTTTTTTAAATAATATCAGTATGTATATATATGTGTGTATATATATATGTATATAAATATAAATATATATATATATATATATATATATATATATATATATATATATATATATATATATATATATATATATATATATATATATATATATATATATATATATATATATATATATATATATACATATATATATATATATATATATATATATATATATATGTATATATATATATATATACACACACAAACAAACAGATAGATGAATATATAATAATATCATTTATGGGTAGAACAAAAGTCTTTGATAATTCTAACTTATAAGCAGACCCCAAAAATCCCTTTTTCAAACTTCACAATAAATCTATATGTTAAAAATCCCCATACTTTCTTTTCTGCTTAATTTTAACCACAAATCGCTCAAATTCCCAACATCTTTGTTCCCTCACTTCCTCGCATTAGTTTTACATAAATGTAATATCAATATTTCGATCTCCTAGGATTAGGCGGCACTCCAAAAGCGAAGAATAATTATTCTAAATATAAGAATATCTGGGCTATGGGATTTTCCCAGCTCCGTCATCAGCCACCAATGTCTGTATCCCCCTAGTCCTAGCTTGGGTGGAGAAAGTCTAGGGGCGGATCGTATAATAACTGTGCGAAAGAGAAATTACTTTTTTTTCTGTATCACTCATTCAAAACCTTTAAGGAGAAAAGGAGTGTCTTGCAATGTTATGTGGGGAAAAGTATGAAAATCCCATTTTCTTTTTGTATTATCAAATGGAAAATATATATCCCTTTTGAAATTTAGCTCCAAAACTGGGGACGTTTCACCTCATGTCTTCCTCTTCAATAGGACTGAATCACCGGCCATTCGTTTGATCAATGAGCCATCTCCGACAAGACATTTATCTCCCAATCATCAATATTTCCACAGCTTGTCCCTGTCCGTTGTGGCCTGGCACGTCACGTGATCCCACATTTGCATTGATGTCATTAATAATTCTCGAGTTATGTTGTTAAGCGGCTGTTCCTCTAACAACGAAGCTTTGCAATTCACCTATCCATTCCATTTTTTATAGTTCTTAATTTTTTTTTTCTCTTCCACCACTCTTCCTAACATTTCTTTGTTGTGTGGTCCACGTGTGGATACAGTGTCTTGTTGACATTTTGAATAAAAATCCCCTACAGTGACAGATATAAAAAAAAAAGTCTTAAATTGTACAAACAGATATAAATCTTAATTTTACGATGGAATGATTCATTTATAAGGAAGTTGCAGTATATTACAACAACATCGGTCAATAACACGTAAGACATGTCAAAATGACAAAAGCCACTGACACGGGAAAAAAGTGTATAAATAAAAAAAGAAGTCCTTAAACTCTTCCATCCTCATTAACTTATAATATTACGAAAGACCGAAATAAATATAGAATCTGACAGTATCTTATCTTTATCAATTATTATATTCAGCCCTTGAATCCCATAAAAAGATTCAATCAAGATGAATGATTTATGCATCCAATAAAGATCAACATAGCAGCACTACTGGTGACATTCAGTACTGTTGAGAAAAGGAAAATTACAGCAACTGAAAAGCTCAACTACAGAATAAGTGCCACCGAGGCAGCTGTAATCTTCAATGAAACCTACTTGAAAGAGGATCTACTTCCAAAATAATCAAATTTGTTATCATACTGCCAATTCATGATATGCACAAGTAAAAGTACAAGTAAAAAAAAAAAATAAAATGTTACCTCATTTGTCTATTACGTCAATATAATAAAAAATTTTGGGTTACATTATAATTTTTCTCTTAATCCTACCAGTAAACATAAAAATTTGACAAAAGAAAATTGTCGGTATATTCAGCTGACAATCGCAAGAAACGAAGGAATATTTCACTTTCTGTCTGTGTAAAGATGAATTGGATTCAGTTGATCTTTTGACTTAGTAACACCGACTTATACCTTGATTTAGATATAATCTCATTTCTATGAATTAAAACTATCATTTTAAAATGAATGCTATATAAAGAAAAGAAAAATAAAGAAAAAGCGATCTAATGTAACTGTTTTGTTATATTGCTCAAGAACATTATTCTGTCATCGAACTATGAAAATTTTGTTTAATACATATAAAAAATAAATGTATAAAATTAATTAAGCTGTCATTCCATTAGGAAAATATATAATACCAAGTAAAATATTCAAACTAAATATTGTCTGTGTAAAGATGAATTGGATTCAGTTGATCTTTTGACTTAGTAACACCGACTTATACCTTGATTTAGATATAATCTCATTTCTATGAATTAAAACTATCATTTTAAAATGAATGCTATATAAAGAAAAGAAAAATAAAGAAAAAGCGATCTAATGTAACTGTTTTGTTATATTGCTCAAGAACATTATTCTGTCATCGAATTATGAAAATTTTGTTTAATACATATAAAAAATAAATGTATAAAATGAATTAAGCTTTCATTCCATTAGGAAAATATATAATACCAAGTAAAATATTCAAACTAAATATTGCAAATGCTCAATTTAATCAAATGAGGAAAGAGAGGATTCGGTGGCGCCTTTTCTATGTCTCCAACGTCTGTCATTTCATCAAAAGATGAAAATATCTGCCTTTGATTTAGTTTCTAATAAGACTTCACAATATTTGCTCTTGATATTCATAGATAATATTCAGAAAAATAATCAAAGCTAAATCAGTTGGTGTGACAAAGAAATCAAACTATACAGGGGCTAAAGAAAAAAAAAAAAACATTAATTTCTAAATTAATGATCTTTTATGTTTGTTTTCGTCTTTCTTTGGGATTTTTAGTTTTACCCATCGTTACGTGAACTAAATTAGCTTGCTCCCCCACATGGTTATACCCCAGCAATCATTAAGTTAAGGGCACTCCTAAAATGTGGCATAATTCTGTTAATAGGTGTTCAATTTCGATGCTTTTTTTAATAGAATCTGACGAAGCGCCGGTTTCAATAATGCCGTCATCTTCTCTGCACATGTAAGGGGAGAAATATGGCGAAGCATCAAAGTCGGTCAAATCTGGAACTACTATAACAGGGATGAGCACCTCTCGACAGGATTTCAGCGATATAATGCGAGACTTGAGTGGCAAGGGTAGGGATGGGGGACTGTTGTGACTGTAGGAGACAGAATTTGACCGATTTTTCTGTGATTAAGATATTCTATAACTATAAACGTTTTTTTTTTCCCAAATAATGGTTTAAAAAAAATACATGATATTAGATACTTAAATATAACTTTTTGTTACAATGGTGCAATACACAAACTGCCCGGTATTTAGTAAAAAAGAAAAAAAAAAAGATAACCTCATGTGATTAACCTATTTGGTATTATTCATTTAAACTTATGCCATGGTGCAAAATTACAATACCTGCACAGTCCTTATATTTAGGTTAATACAAATTATACTTTTTCAGCTATTTCGCGCATTGATGCAATTTGAGAATTTAATATATGTTTTAAAATACACTCGGCGTCAATGACCTTCGATGTCAGCATGCCAGAAAATCTCAAATCATTCATTCATAAAATACACAATTAACTCATTTTAAGACAACTATCTATACACAGTAAATATACAGGTTTACATAAACAAACACGTAAAATAATTTATGTTCATAAAAGCATAGCTAATATCATAGTCACGCAATTCTATCACAACTAAACTAAGTCATATAACTTCTAATGTCTCATTTAACGACCAAAGTCTCCCACAAAACGACGACAGAATCACCCTCATCCGATGGAATAATCCAATTCAGCTACAAAGTTATTGACGAGAACTACGGTCTTCAATTGTAGCAAGCATATGGGGGTTTGGAAGTGGCCTCTGATTACAGGTGCTGGAGAGGAAAAGAGAATCGAACAGTGTTGCCAGGTTATCTAAATGAAAAAAAGGCCAACTTCTAATCAACCGCCGCTTAAAAAAGGCCAACTCATTATTAGAAAAAGGCCAAAAATATAGTATCTAAGGCCCACTTATTTTCACATTACTGATGGCAAACCAATTTTAAAAAGACCAAATTTGAGATTTTTTGGCCTGAAAAAAGGCCAACCTGGCAGCCCTGAATTCGAACTATCCTTAACAAGAGATGCCACCAGCCAGGCTCATGTAGCTGTCAATTACTCCCCGTCAGGGGGAAGTGACGCCGTTGAAGTCTTGTCGTGTCTCGAATATAGGGAGAAGCGAGGTTCATAATAATACCAGATCAGAGTTTCTGGTTGGGGTAGGTCTCAAGGAATTGGAATTGATAGATGACGGCGTATAATTATTTTTCATTAATATTCAAACCGCAAACAATATTATGGAACAGGGAGAATTACCTTTATTTAGGTAAACGGGTATCGAAAAAAAAGAAAAAAAAATCCTTTATGTGGAAAAATGGAAATAAGAGCAAAAATATGGAACTATAATAAAATACTAATAAAATCAATGAAGAAATGTTAGTTACAAAAATGCAAGTATGTCCCTCTCCCCCAATTTTTTTTACTAAATTTTTACGTTAAGTGTGCTAAACATTTTATTTATTCCAGGTAGTGGAAAATCTCAAAAATTACTAGTCACAATGTTATATAAAATGAGTACGAAACACTACTGCAACATGTTTAAAAGCTAATTATCGCTGTGGCAGTTCATACAAAGAGAAGTCTAAGGAAAGTGATACTGGCATAAGCGTCCCCTTATAAAGGTGGATGGCTAGTTCTACTAAAATTCACCCTATTCGATAAGGATTTGCCATGCCAAGTGGGCGTGACAGAAAGTGATTTACCTTCTTGTAGGCCTTCATCTATGTTCCCAGTTTCAATGAAATTCATTCGACCTTGAATGATGTGATGGCAAAAAAGTTGTTACTAACGCTAAAAAAAAAAAAAAAGAAAAAAAAAATTAGATTATCTTCTTCCTGTGCATCTAAGCATGACATGATGGTCTGTCTTTGCACCAAGTTTGTCAGAAATCCTTCCTAACATGTGTGATAAACTACCAGATTACGACTATCATTCCACAGTTTGGTTACAGCTGGAATAAAACTTCTAAAATACTGTGTAGTATTGAGCCTTTTGATGGAGAGGGCAACACTGCTAGAAAGAAAAAAAATCTGCATACCTAGTATTACGTAAGGGATGATACAGTATGGGCAGATCCCAACGCAAAGAATGGTCAGAATTAGGGAAATCTCATGCAACGTGCATAAAGAACTAATTAAGCAGCAGTGCCAGAGATTAATATTTAGAAATTTAAGAGACCGCAAGTATTTGTCTAACAAATTAAGATGAGATTCTGCAGCTGAAGACCAGATACTCGCAAAAGACAGAATAAAATAAGAAATTTCTTCAGAACAGATTGATAACCAAAAATCTTGAGACTTTTTCAATGAGATATTTTTTGTGCAATTTAAGGAGAAAGAGACTGAATGCGTTTCTCAAAAGTAAATTTCTAATGAAGTATCACGCCTAAAATTTTAACTAGATCTCGACATAGGGATTCAGTAACCCAAGATCTACATTCAGGAGATTGAATTATAGCAATGAGAGTAGTATCATCTGCAAATACCAAGAGCTTGTTTTCTAGGCCAAATCCCATATCATGTGTATATAATAAGAAAAGTACTGGGTTGAGAACAATACCGTAAGGAACACCAGATATCATATTCTTATACTTACTATGGTGCCCATAAACAACTCTTTGCGATCCATTACTTGAATATTCCACAATGATGTTAAGAAAAGACCCACTTATTCCCAGCTGTTTGAGTTTGAAAACAAGGGGCTCGTGATCAACACGGTCAAAGGCAGCACTAAAATCAAGGCCATTTATACGAACCGTAATCTAGGGATTTCTGTAGAGCGTTGGAGATTGTAAGAAGGGCATCACATGCTCCAAGGCCTTTGCGAAAGCAAAATTGCAAACCAGGGAGCATATAATTACCTTTAGCATAACTATTTAGACATAAAAAAAAAAAACTTTACATAACTTGGGAGTTATGGAAATTAGGTGGTAAAGACCTGCTGAGGCAGGTACTGAATAAATGGAGAATCAATAACATGCTCTACGTTTGTTCGTATGGCCAATTGCCCAATTGACGAATATGGGAATACACATTAGGCATAAAATAAAAGGGGAAATCGATAAAAATTGAGTATTTGTAGTTGTTTGGGAAAGTTCAAAACCCTTCTTTGTTTATTTCATTAATGCTGTGGAAATCAATATTAAGACATAATGTTATAAAAATAGTCTTTGAATCTTATCCTTCAAAATTGGATGAGATTAGAAAAGATTATAGATTTTCCTAATACAGTCATACCGTTTTAATATATTTTCTCAATATTCAAAGCACTTCTCATTCAAAAATACACACCGGGTTAGCCAAACAAAGTGAATATTGGTTACATTTTAAACAAAAAGTATCTAAAAACGTTTTGACAAAAAGTATCTTGAAATAAAAAAAAAAATCTTTAAACCACTTTCATGAACAACAACCAATGTTTCGTTAAAAGTGAACGAATTCATAATGACGTTGCTTGGGTTTTTAAATGTATTATTACTGACATTTCTGTGGCGTTTTAAAATGTGTGTTCTGTTACACCATTGAAATCCAGGATACGCAACAAGATGAGGAAAAAGCATGACATGATCATATGGAAAATATTCGTTCTTTTGCTTTCTTCCTAAAGCTTCGGTACCAAACAATATCGCATTGGGATTGATTAATAGTAATATGTGAAAAGAACGACGTGTATCAATTGTCTGGGCAGTTTTCACTTACAAATTAGCTTTGTTATTAACAACCACAAAGAATTGGTAATTGCTGAGTATTACGGGAACACTGAACCTGGAATTTTTCGTTTTTTCCTAAACCTTGAGAACTCATACATTCACGTGTTCATAATGACATCGCATGAATAATGTTCGAGAACTACTTGAATTATATTGATATAAGAGTGACTGATCGTTTAACTCCTGCAAAATGGTTAAAAAAAAAAAAAAAAAAAAAGTAATCAATGCCGGGAATTAAAAGGTGTTAAAATCAATTCTAAGGCAACTACTTGAATTCTAAACAAAATTATATTCTAAGTAAAACCGCAATACATATATTAAAAACCTGAACGTGGTAAAACGCTACCTATTCAATCTATAATTTACATTAAATGATACAAAAAGTAACTGAAGCAATTAACATTATCTTAACACTCACCATTTCCTGGATTTCAAAAGCTTTCTGGGCCATCCGCCAAAACACAATGGGGAAGAACCTGTTTTAAATGAGACATAATTAGTAAAAAGTATGAAATTAAGTTATGGACAATTATTTTTTTTACATTCAAGAGGCACACACATCATAAAAAAAAAATATATAGCCAAAATAAGGGGAAAACAAGAACGGGTAACTGCATAATCACTTCATGAGTACATCAACATAGAAATCGTTTCAATCAGTAATTAACAGCATTCTGGAAGTATTGATAAAACAATGCGTGTCCCCTAACAACTCTAAGCTCTTCAAGAGTAATTCAATTAATGGAATGATGAAGACCCTCCATAATCATATTTGTGTATTTGTAACAGTAAATATCTCCTGATAAGGTGCTTTTTGTAATAAATGATTTGAGCATGATGGCCCTTAGTAGGATAATAAATTAAAACACAATTATTAATCTCTCATATTCGCAAAGTTATTAACAAAGTAAATGTTTATTCCAAAGGTAGGTTTGTCACCCCAATTCCCCATTCGACCAAATCAATAAGGGAGAAAAAAAAACACAGATATATGTTAGAGGGACATTGATGGTAATAAACAAGGACACAGAGAGGCAAATCTATCTTCTTGCACACAGAGGTAGGTACTACACACAAATTAATGTTAAGACACAAACACAGAGATAGACAACAATTTTCTTGCACAAAAATACAACTTTGACTGATAATCCCTCAGCTGTGTACGAGATAAAAAGATAAGAGTGACAGATAGACTGATGGAAAGACATTAAAGCATACAAACCATGATCTCCCATCGTCTAGTTCTATGCAAGACGGTCTATATTTGAGCCAAGTTTGACTGAAATCCCTTCAACAATACACAAGGAGTTGCAATGACTAGTTAAATAAGGCATACATGCTGATGAATTCCCCTTCATCCACACCTATGCATTAAGGGGTATCTTTTTATTATGTTGGACGTAAATTCACTGTAGCAAGCTAGGAGGTTCTGTGAAGAGGTGTGCTAGTGATGTAAACAAATCAACAAATGGACAGAGAGCAGGCCAATTTCCATGTATACGCATCCACACATGATGTTATGACTGTGTGCCTATCTTGAGTGAGAACTCTCCAATCAAGGAATTGCAAAATCAAGCAGAGTATGACATGAAAACGGAGGATGAACTTAACAGATGGGCCACTTCCCTTCAAGCATATCTATGCATGAGGGTCTATCCTATTACAAATTTTAGCCAAAATCCCTTTACTTGTGACAGATACGAGTCATAGACACATGCTAACAGACAGTCGTTTTCTCCTTGTGGACTCTTGTGCATTATTGTGTACCTTTGTACCAGTTCGACTGAAATAATTCCCCTTATTGCAATGTCCAAACAACAAGACAAACAGTCGGATTATATTTCCCTTCACGCATATCTATGCGTATTGATCAAATTGAGTATCAGTGATTTATTGATTTATATACATTGGCATCATAGCGAATATTGTTTTTGATGTAATATATAATTATTTTGAGTAAAGAAAACTGAATCCACTCATCCACATGTGCTTTATAAATGCTTTGAAAATTTATATATATATATATATATATATATATATATAAATGAATATATATATATATATATATATATGAATATATGTATATAAATATATATATAAACATATATATTCACACACACAAATATCTATATCTATATCTATCTATCTTTATATATATATATATATATATATATACATATATATATATATAAATATATATATATTCACACACACAAATATCTATATCTATATACAGTATATGTATATATATATATATATATATATATATTTTCAAATAAGCCATATATATTTTTGATTCATTAATGTCTGGATTCTCTTAACGACTTCGGGATCAGAGCCCCAGGCGAAATCACACTAAGACAAGAGCTTGGGACCGGCCGGGAATCGAACCCTGGTCCGGCAAGCTTGTATAGACAGTGACCAAACCACTTGGCCACGAAGAAAGATCTTTCTTCGTGGCCAAGTGGTTTAGTCACTGTCTATACAAGCTTGCCGGACCAGGGTTCGATTCCTTTCTTCGTGGCCAAGTGGTTTAGTCACTGTCTATACAAGCTTGCCGGACCAGGGTTCGATTCCCGGCCGGTCCCAAGCTCTTGTCTTTGAGTGATTTCGCCTGGAGCTCTGATCCCGAGGTCGTTAAGAGAATCCAGACATTAATGTATCAAAAATATATATGGCTTATTTGAATATGGAAAACACGTCTAAATGTGCAAAATTTATCATATGTATATATATATATAGACAGCTTTCATAAGATGATGGAAGTCACATGTTTGTCCACATATAATTACAAATATACAGTATATACACACTAATATAATATATATATATATATATATATATATGTATATATATACATAATTGCTATTGAATAAAAAATCCAAAAATGTATAGAACATTTTAAATTAATTGAATATTTAAAAGGTAAATGTTGCTACAAAGAGAAACAAATTACCTGGTAAAAGTAGCCATTGGGTTCAGTTTCAGTCTAGAAGATTTAATTGAGTGATTTGAAGTTTTCTGGAATTTCAGTCTAGAAGAATGAAACCGCTAAATCACTAGGATTTCATGGTAGAGCTAGGTCTATTATACTCAGCTCCAGTGAGATACATCTGAATTTGACATATTTATGTAAGGACGAGTTGAATCAAACTTTATTTTCTCCTCGTGCTTTAATGGGTAAGCATGTAAATATTATTACCTCCGCCAACGAAGTTGAAAGGAGGTTATGTTTTGCCCCCGGTTTGTGTGTTGGTGTATGTGTTTGTTAGTGAACGCTTTCCTGGCCACCGTTTTAGTCGTTGAGTAGTGAAACTTGCAGAGATTAAATGTTATGTAAAAAGCTAGAAATGATAAAATTTTGAAAGGTCAAAGTCACGGTCAAGCAACATGACCAATTCAAGTTTGGACATCGTTGTCAAAGTCTTCAAACTTGGTTCATATTTGAGTAAATGGAAATCCACGCAAAATTGTACATTTTAAGGTTGAAGGTTAAGGTCGAATTCATGGTGGAGGTCAAGCAAAGGGTAATTTTCCGGTCATCAATCATACTTCCACAATTTTAATCGTAAAGTAATGAAACTTGCACGGATTTTACACTGATAAGTAAAGATCTGGAAAATATTAAATTTTGGAATGTCAAAGGTCAAGGTCACAGACGAGCAAAACGTCCATATCACATAATCAGCCACAAGTTTGGACATCCTTGTCACAGAGACTTCACACTTGGTTCATATTTGAGTGTATGAAAATCCATTTCAAATAATAAATGTTATGGTCAAAAGTCAAGATTAAAGTCGAGCAAAAGGTCGAGAAATAAGCTGCAGTGGCAGGGGTCTGCGCTCTACTGAATGTCACTCTAGCTAATATTATTATCACTAGCAAAGCTAAAACAATAGCTGGAAAAGCAGGATGCTGTAAGCCCAAGGGGTCCAACAGGGAAAATTAGCCCAGCGAAGGAAGGAAATAAGGAAATAAATAAATCATATGAGAAGTAATGAACAATTAAAGTGAAACATTTTAAAAACAGTAATAACATTAAAACAGATATTTCATACATAAACTATAAAAAGACTTGTGTCAGCCTGTTCAACATCAAAATATTAGCTGCAAGTTTAAAGTTTTCTGTGTTTAAATCTTACCCAGAAACCCCTCAGAACAATATTGCGAGTTAAATGGCAGGACAGGGTTGGAAATGAAACTATAAGATAGATTACTCGCATGCCATATGTGGATGAGATCATGATGAGGGGTAGATGGACATGGTTTAGGCATGTTCTTCGTACTCCCCAAGAGAGATTAGTTCACCAAATGTTCAGCTGGGCTCCAAAAGGTAATAGAAGTGTTGGAAGACCCAGACCTACATAGCTGAGGACTATGAAGCGCGGAGTAGGAGATGATGAATGAAGAAGAATTGAATTAAAAGCTCAAGATAGAGATGACTGGAGGAATCTAACCGAGGCCCTTTGCTTCAATAGGCGTAGGACGAGATGATGATGATGAAATCCGGTTCCGAAATCTGGAAGCTGCTCCTTTATTTCCCAGTTTAATAATGGCTCAATAGTGCTAATTATATCCCATTAAGTTCG
>NC_090730.1:142873585-142876085 GCF_036898095.1 Palaemon carinicauda
ACTAAGAGAGAGAGAGAGAGAGAGAGAGAGAGAGAGAGAGAGAGAGGATGGATGGGCTTTCTTCTTTATATTTTGTTAATTTAGAGGAGGAGTCTATATATTTCATAAGCAGTGTTGATTACTTAAGAAAATATATCAGATGTAGGAAATAGGCTGATAATGTCATTTGTTTATATAAATAAACAATAACACATAGGTTAATATAGGTTTTGCCTTCGTATTTCTTGAATAATGAACCAAAGAACATACACATTCAAAATTACTTATAAGTTCAGTGCCTTGGGCTCACCTGTTATTACAATGACAGAACACAGGAGTTTGATAAATTATGCCTATCTTTTTATAAAAATTGAAAAGCAGCATATTGTATTCCCAGCAATTAATATTCTTGCTAAAATCAGTAAAATGTGCTTAAAAAAAATTAACTATCTTAGTTTTTGGTATAAAGACTTGATATCCAACTAGGTTATTAGTGATTCATTTAAACGTTTGAAGGACATTCATGAATGGCAAAGGCAAGGGACAGTGACAATGTCTTAGCAAATACAATATCCTAAGGACTGACCACACAAACATATGAAGACCTCTCCCACCCATGCTAGGACCAGGAGGGGCCCACGGAATGGCTGCTGATGACTAAGCAGGTAGACCTATAGGCTCCCACAAAACTCCCATCCTTACCTCACAAGGATGGTGAGACTGTAGACACCAAGTTGGAATATATTAACATTAATATTAACATTTATATATTAATATTAACATTAATATTAGCCTACTTTCATAAATGCAATGTTCGGAATCCAAAAAGAGGCACGAATAATAAGGCTGGTTGTACAGGACAGTTGTCAAATAAACGCTCGGAACTCTCCAGGTGACGTCACAGAGCACAGCTGAGCTCCCAGCACCATGCGCGGCAACTCACCTTATCTTTTTTCATCTTGGTAGACACTACAAGAAACTATCGAGCTTGAGAGGGTCTCGAACCCAAGTCCAGCATATTACGAGGCAGGGACGTTTCCAATAGGCTATCAGTAATTTAATTTTTAAAAGTAAAATAAGCAATATTGTTTTGCCGTACACAGTTCACAGTTTTTCTGTTGTGATTCTTTTAAAACCGAAAAAAGTGATGGTTTCTCGTTTTACGTCACTTACTTTCCGTCAGTCTTGTCAGATGAAAGCTTGTTCTCATTGCTGTTCGTAACGGATTAGTTGTCTAGGTTTCTGTAAACTGAAGCCACAAGAACCTTTGGAAGTTTCTTTGCCAAATTAGAATTTGGTTTAGATTTTCAATCAATACTGAAATCTCAGCAAATACTAAAAAAAAATAATTTGCTGAAAAAGAAAAATTAGATATAAATCTGCTCTTTAGTGTAATTCCAAGCTTAAATTTGTCTGAAATCTTTTCCCATTATATTCTGTATAGCAAAAGCACTATTCATTTCTGACTTTCCTGCTATACTGTTTTTTTTTTTTTTTTTTTTTTTTTAATAACGTTGATTTGGTTTTCATACAATCTGGTTTTGTGGGTCATTCCATAACTTCATTGTTCTGTTTCCTTTGGGTATCTCATCTCTCACCTTCCAGTTCTACGGTCGAATTCTCCGTCTAGTTTCCAGAGCGTTCCCCCCCCCCCGATTTACGACAATGTGATAACGTCCTTTATCTTTCAGGTATTAGTATTTCTATCTTATATTCTTGTCATACTTTTTCCTGTTGATTCTATAAACAGATATTCTAGGATACAATGTAGGATATAATAATTATTCCGTAAAACGTTTCAGAATATATAAACCTGTCAATTAAATATTTTACGCATTATCTTTACATCAATATAGAGTAACCAGAAATGAAGAAAGTTTTACAATAAACAATAAGGTCTAACAATATATTGTGCAATTTTTAGGCATTGATAGAGAAATTTTCTTTCCCCGCTACCCAAAGGACTAGCAAATTTATATATATATAATATATATATATATATATGTGTGTGTGTGTGTGTGTGTGTGTATAAACAAATATGAATGCACGAATTGCTGATATTTTAGGGCAAGACAAGCATTAAAGTGCACAAGAGTGAAAACATTTCACAAACACCAACACTTGCTCCAAATATACGTATAAAAGCATAAAAACCATCTCGGGACAATTTCATACCTCATAAACGCATTAAATTCTAAAGCACGCGAATTGGAAAAATTAAAAAAAAGGAAGGAAGAAAAGATAATCAACAAAGGAGTTGAGAAGAGACCAGGCTGCGAGTTTTTTTTTCCCCCTCCGGCAGGGCGTAATAATGTGTCATCTCGTCAGAGGGTGAGGAGATATTATTGAGAGAGAGAGAGAGAGAGAGAGAGAGAGAGAGAGAGAGCCTGCTTATAGTCCAGGTTCTTTATATATATACATATATATATATATATATATACATATATATATATATATATATATATGTGTGTGTGTGTGTGTATGAAGAAGTGAACATAATACACGAAGGCGCTTGGTACCT